>NW_012027547.1:115487-295510 GCF_000956235.1 Wasmannia auropunctata
TCTTAATACTTGCAAATTATATTAATGCTACCAGACGATCGTTTCGGCTTTGCATCAAGTCCTCTTCAGTCTTTTGTAAAATATTACATACGTGTCGCTTCACCTTCGTGTGTTACATACATAATTGTCAGATACTGTGTCTAATTATCACAGCGAATAATTAGACACAGCATTTGACAATTACATATGTATGTAACATACGAAGGTGAAGGGACATGTACTTATGTAATATTTTATAAAAGACCAATAAATTTAATTAGTGACCAATGAATTTTATTATTAAAACAAATCTCAATACACATAATAACTGTCAAAACATATAATGACAGCCGCTCAACAAAGTAAGCATAATGAGTAAGCATAGCCAATCAGCATCACGGGAAAGCGGCAACAAATAATTTCAAGAAATGCGAGTTATTGACTTAACATGCCTTTTTTAAGATAGGAATATCAAAATTTAATTGTTAAAATATTTAAAAATTACAATTTAAAATATTAAAATTATAATATTATGAAAAAAAGCATTTAAAAATAAGTTTTGTGTACGTGTTTCGATATAGATACATGTTCAGTCATTGGTACGTTTACCTTACGATCATTCTGAGAGACATGAATGTGCCACGAAGGAAAACATTGCGGAAAAGTGGAGTAGCCGAAATTCGCGACTCGCTGAAACGCAAAATGCGTGTACGCACGTGTCTGGCAGCGGCACGCGTATGACGATGCATGCGCCGCGGGTACACGTGTCCCGCGGCGTGTTGAACATGCGCTATCGTGGATTCAATCTTTTCGACCCTCGATTCGTGCCGATTGCGCTACTTGTCCCCGATACCCGAACCGATTATCTTACGCGGTAAATACGCGTCAACGGTAATAAACTATTTGTCCAGGAGCACGAGTTGACCCTGAAACGGAGGTAACATTTTTACACGTTTTTACACTCTGCGAATAATTACACAGTTATACACAAGATTTAGTGAATTATCGTTTCCCTTTTGGGAAACCTTTCTTGATTACATTCTTGATTATAACAAGCGAAGACAAAAAGCCTCTTGCAAATTTAACCTCGGGATTGCGAATAAATATTTATTAGATCTTATCGGAATTTCGATTCGAGAGAGATAAAGTAGGAAGTCTGTGTTGAATTTCTGCTAAAGAGAGATCGAATCGAGAGAGAGAAAGAGAGAGAGGGAGAGACGCGTTGAAAATACGGTGCCGGTCGGACGTCCACGGTGCACCAATCGGCGTTGGATTGCTACTCAACCGTTATCTGCGCTCCGTGTCATCCGCGAAGCGAGGAGGCGACGAGAGAAGACGGGAGAAGAGAGAGAGAAAAAGAGAGTCGCGTTCGCAAACGTTGGCGACGCGCGCGAGAGCCGCGCGTGCGATCACGTGACGTTGCAGTGACTGCACAGCGACCGCGAGATGCGCGGGCGCATTTATTATGCATGTACACCCGCATATATCACGGTGATACACATTAAAGCGACGTGGACATACATCTACATACATGTATGCACGTGCACACACACACACACACACACACTATATATGCACACACATACATCAGTATCCCGCTGACTTCCCCACCCGACGACGCAGCCGCGTTTCGTAATAATAAGAAAGCGCGCGTGCACGATGGCTCGTTTGCGTACATATAAACGCAAAGACTGCAATCGATATTATTCTCCGAGAATCTCTTGCTATCGACGCGACGGTAAGTTGTTTAGTAGAAATTGAGCATGTACACGGGAAGAATAATTTTGCTGGAGTATCTAGAAATTTATTTTAGCCAGATACAGATCTGAAAATAATTTTGTTGGTCCATATCAAAATAATTACGCAGGACGTTCAAGCATAATGCTGTAAAAAGTTTTAGACATTTTAGCAACCAGCTTGAGCGTTCTACATAAATTATTTTGGTGGTCTAACAAAATTATTTTCAGACCTGCAGCTTTCATATCTAGCTAAATTTTTACTTTAGCAAAAAACCGTTCTTTCCATATAAAAAATATACTGAAAAGACAACAACGATATATGTCCCAATGTGATACTCTCTGAAAAATAAAAATTAATTTCGTTGTTATCAAAATTACCATGTATGAAAATCGATTTGTCAGTCACTTTGAAAATTTGGAAGAGTTTATAGAATTTATGCGGCTTTAATCGACATACTTGCACGGCGCGAGGGACGCCGAGAACAACGAGATAGCGCGAATCGAAGCGACAGGGAGTACAGCGGAAAGGTGAGACGAGGGAACGGGTCGAGTTCGTTTTGAAATTTTTGCAACCGTTGCGAGAGGACTGCCTTGAGCAATCCCAGGCTCGGTTATTCGCCGGGAGTGTAACGTCGGATGTACGCCTTTCCCCCGGCCGCGGTACATGCCCCGGCGAGCGCGCGTGATCCCGCCTTGCATCTCGGACGCGTCCGCGAGACGGCAAACGATGCGGTTATACTTTACGATCGCGATCCCTCCGCCAGCCATGGCGGATGATGATCGTGTATTATAGATTCGAACTGCATCTGGTCTCAAATGGGATACGTTTCGCTCCCAGCGGTAACATTGTGATCGAAGCGATCGTAATAAAGTAACACGCGAAGCGCGGTTACCTGTGATGATGATCCTTTTTTTTTTTCGTCTTCAACGCCGGTAGCCGCGGTTTTGCAGTCGCGAAACCGTTCGTGCGAATTAAATGCGGCGGAGTCGGACGTTACGTTGTTAGTAACGTCGCGGCAGCATTTTCCACTTATCTCATTTTCTGCGCATTTTCTGGTCGTGACAGTGGCCACCCTCGTCGTGATGACACGTACCGGGGAGAGAGAGAAAGAGAGAGAGAGAGAGAGAGAGAGAGAGAGAGAGAGAGAGATCCTCTCCAGACGTCCCGAATATTTTTCGCGCCGCATAATTCAGAATCTTAAATTCAGTGAAAAAAATTATCTTTGTGATACCGTTCACAATCCGTTCGCCGTTCAAATTTTATTTTTATTCAAACTCTCAGATAAACATTTCTATGAATGATAGGCATATATACAGCGGTAAGTAATCACGAAAAACGTATTCGTAAATTAATCCTTAATACACACGATTATTCATGTGTGTCACACGGGTCATTCATGTCGACTGATTTGTTATAACATTTATATATAATTTTTTTTATACATAATCACGGAAAGAACGATTTTACTGGATACAGACCTGAAAATAATTCTTGTTAGACCATTAAAATAATTTTCAGATCTGTATCCAGCAAAATCGTTCTTTCCGGGTACAAATATTTTTTAAAGATGTAAAGTATAAGTTAGAATCACTTAATAATTTTTGTTATATTCACTTTCTCTTTCTTATAAAAATTATGAAATTTTATCCAGATATGAACAGCTTATCGTGTGTATTAAGGATTAATTACAAAATTGAAGTAGGGAGAAAAATCTGAATATTCTTGCGCGATCGTAAAATAACGACTTGCTTTACGAGCTGTTTAACGGACGATCGTAAGAAAAAGAAGACCGTTCTGCTGATGATTACGCGAGGTAATCCGCGACAAGTGGAGGTCAAGACGCGAAGGAGGGAAAGTCGAGGCTGCTCCTTCGAAGGAAAAAGGAGCGAAGGGAGCCGAAAGGAGCCGCGCTATTACGCGCAATGCGCGCGCGCGGCTACGAGGAGGCAATCTGTCGGCTAAGCCGTCTCTTATTACCTTGCCAACCATCGTCGGCGACTACCGGCGGAATCCGCGTGAAAATATGTACCTTCGTGTATACACTGCGTATACCGTACGTCGCGCCTCGAACAGAACAGGCGCGGCGCGCACGGCCTGCGTTCCCCCGGCACGGCGCGTACGTCTCGTTGACCGCGTAGGGTATCGCGGACGTTGGTTTACGCCGCGGGTATTACCTATCTGCACCACACGCTGCATCCCGTACAGCATCCCAAGTTGCCGCGGGTGTGCCACCACTCACGAGTTGCTTATGCGCGAGAGCCGTTATCCATCCTCCCGGCTCCTTCTCTTTCTCTCTCTCTCTCTCTACGCGTAGACCTGATTTTATGCTTGAAATCATTATTAAGCCTTAACACGTACGATGATTTTCCAGTCCTTTCACCACACACGATGGATCGTTCATGCCATAGGTTAATTTTCATCTGTTATGTTACGCACTGTTGCACGGTTACGAGAATAAGAAAAATTGTTATTGTTGAGTGATTCTTATACTTCATCATCTTTAGAAAGTATTCGTAAGATTAAATTTAATTATAAAAAAAAAGTATATAAATGTATACAAATGTTAACTAATTAGTCCTTTTATGACAGCCGAATAATCCAATCGTATGTATTAAAAATTGAACCCTCGGATGAAATACTCTTCGGAAAACTGTGGCTAGACTATTGATCTCTACTGGATAATCAAAAAATCGTTTCGCGTATAAATATTTAAAACAGCAGTAAAAAGACAACAACTTATCATTGAATATCCATCGAGTAACCCAGTCAAGGATTAAATTAATGACGAAAGCATACTTGACAAAAAATCTGATAATATCGCATATATATTCTCATAACTGCGATCGTCTTTTAGCGACATTAGCAATAAGATATGATCTTCAAAGACAGCTGCGTGTTAAATTGTTATTATTAATAACGTTTCGGTATTGAGAAAATTAATTTGTTAAATAGATTTTTTATCGCAACGACACAGCTCGCTGCAGCTCCTTCCAGGAACTCCTTTCAAGGCATCCTTTCAACGTACGGAGTACATCTATCTCAAGATTGCCTATATCCCACGCTGTATTAAAACGGATGACTTCTCTATGACGATTCGCCGCACCACTGTGCTATCACTAAACCCTCTAAATAATAGATTAATCGCTATCCATCTCACGAGTGCTTCCTAAGTACGGCCGGCATTGATCGCGTGAGGCAATAAGGAACTCATCTCTCGAAAGAGAAGATCTCGCGCGCGAGGTGCAAGGACGAGATGCGATGGAGAGGGAGAGGAAGAGACGGAGAGACCTTCGGTGATAAATTTAGCTGCGATCGACGGTGTAAATCGCGAATAACGGTAACGCGGTGCGATTATTATCGCCGCGTAAGAGCAAGGCGGATTAATAGGGACAGATAAGCCTCGCTCCTAGCTCGGCGAGCTACAAAACGCTTGGATTTCCAATGGGTCGTTACCTTCGTGGGTGCATCATGCGATCGTCACGGTCAACCGAGTACCTGGCTGACGGCTGACAAACGAGAATTCCTCACGAAGATCGCCGATACAAGAAGTCCGCGCGCGCGAGCGCGCGCGCGCACATCGGTCCCTCTGGTCTCGACCGGTTTCCGGGTGAAGGAGAAAAGGAATTCCTGCTTATTCCTTAAAGTATCTTACGCGATCGGCACACGGAATTTTCCTACGCACAGACACCCTTTTCCCATTTTTTTTTTTTTGCGATTTCGGTTCCTTACCTTCGCCTTGCGGATAGAAATAACGCAGTGCTTTCTGTAGCGATATCTGAAATGCATCTCTTGCAAAAAAAGATTAAGCTTAACCCTCTGGAGGGGAGGCGTTGCATATTTGCAACATATTTCACTTTAAAATGAAATTCGGGATAAATTTGAGATAAATTCGGGCGAAGATTAGTTACACTTGAGAACTGAAGATGGAAATGTATGTAGCATTGAACATTGAAATACAGTGCTTCTTACCACCAAAAAGACTATGCATCAATACATATATCAATGTATATCGATAGAATAGGAATATTTCGATAGATTCTTCACTTACAAATAATTTTTTTTTAATCAGTAAAAAAATGTTTTTTTTTCTATGATAAGACTTCTAGACGAATAAAATAAAATTCAGTGGTTAAGTATAATTTGGTCAATTAAAGAAAATATTTTCAGGAATAAAGAAAAGTTACTTCAAAAAAATTTTAAAATTGCAATGGAAAATTCGCGTAAATTCCAAAAAAGTAACACTTCATCAGAATTTTATATGAATTATATATTTCGCTCGATATCTAAGAATACATCTGCATTGCGGATTTATACCTGCCGTTTTCGAATCGGCGACTCGCTCGGTGGAAATTGAGATCCGACGACCTATGCATTTTCAGAGTCGATACTCGCTACGATATTATTGACGACGAAGCACTTTTCCCCAGAGTTGCGACATTAACCAAGAGTGACAACGGATCAGGAGAGATGAGAAGACGGATACGTAATATCGGAATTTCCTACCGCTGTAAAATAGTCGGATGTGCGCTCGATTTCGCATTCGAACACAAGAGGGAGACCGAGAAAGATCGGAGTATAACGGGAGCGAGTTTTTTTTATCGGCATACGGGACAACGATTCGGATCTAAACATAACTTTTACGTCAACACACTATATCGTAAGTAAAAGGAAAAAAAAACAAATCTCTTGACGATTGCTTGTAAAGGACTACAATACAGCCTGAAATCAACGGGATAGTCAAGTCACTCCACTCGACCTAAATGGAGAATGGAATGCGCAAATCTTGGGAAGAGCTGACTAGAGGAAGATATAAACTGACAGAAATAAAAATGAATTATAATATTACCGTAAGATGTATTTCCATTACATCACGAGGCAAAATATTATTTTCAACACAATAGACGTATCTAACAGACGTATCTCCGTGAGGTACGACAAGCTTTACGATGCTTGTTGCAGAGATGCTGGCGCACGCCAGGCCGCCTCTATCCCCGGGAACTCTCTCTTATCAAGATTTGGCCTTGCTACCTGCGTGAGAGAGTGGTTTCAAACGCATAAACATCCGATTGTATTCTGTTATCTATCATTCCTAGGTTCCGGGACGATAATAACGTCTCTAACTGACGTCCGATATAAGTGAATTCACGAATGGTCTCGCCGAGGATTCACCAGCGGAAAAGTCAGATAGGTCTCGAGTAATCGAGTAATCGAAACGACGTACACGCCCTATTTGCGCGATAGTGCGACGGCGCGTTCTATTTTTTTCTTTTTTTTTATACTTTTTCGTGGATGGAACGCAGGCTGCAGCCATCAAAAAATCCTACGGGCGCGCTCGCGCAGGAATTTCTCCCGGTAACAAACCGGCGCGTTCAGGACGCGGCAGATTTCGTCGAACGGCCGGCAAAATAAATAAAAAAAAAGAAAGAAAAACGGAAAAAAAGGACATGCGAAACGGGCGAACGTGCAAAGAGGGGCCCTGAAAAATGCGGCGAATCGATAGTTCGGTGCACTCTTATGTATGTATATATGTACCTATTCCGGGCGGGTCCACCTGCCCCGCGGAGTCTGAAGCCGCAGTCGGACTACTCTCTTTTCCTCTCTTTCACCCTACTCTTTTGCCCTACGCTTGATATGCTCCTGTCGATAAATCACGGCCGCCGTTATTAAAGGATCGCGGGATCGGCGATAAACCGGATAGAGAGACCGAAGAATGGTGGCCGGGCGAAGAGAGTCACCCGCGCTTCCCCGACGAGATGGAGAGACGGTCGAATTGAATTCGCGCGCGCCACTCGCTACTACTCGGGAAATCTACGGACGCGCGAAAAGACATTATGCAGTTAACGAAGAACGACGCCGGTCGCGCCGATGCGATTATACGAACGAGGCAACGACACGCTCTTGCTCGACGCTCCGGAAGGCAATTGACGCGCTAATTTTTCCGGAAGCTAAGCGCATAATAATTATCTCTAAGGAAATATAATAGCAATGAATAGTATGCAAAAATATATGGAAAAATAAAATGGATAAAAAATTAGTTATCAACGAATAATATATGGAAAGAATAAACGATACCACACAGAAAAAACGATTTTGCTGAAAATAATTTTTGTTGGACAATCAAAATAATTTTCTTGGAAAGTCAAACTGATAGCTAGAATATCAAAACATTTTATAGCAATATTCATCATCTTTAATTTTCCAACAAAATTATTTTGATGGTCCAACAAAAATTATTTTCAGATCGTTATTTTCTTTCCGTGCCTTAATAATGCAATTTACAGATTTTTCATACATACACGGAAAGAATAATTTTGCTGAAATATCTAAAAATTTAGCTAGATAATGCAGATCGAAAAATAATTTTATTGGCCTATCAAAATAATTATGTATAAAACTCAAGTATGATGAGCAATGTTGCAAAAAGTTTTGATATTCTAGCAACCAGCTTGAGCGTCCTACATAATTTTATTTTGATGTGAAACGTCAGCTGGTGATCGCCACGGCTCTGGAAATGTGCGAGATCATTAGATGTTATGTTCCTGCACACATATATGTGTATTCGCGACTTAGATACACACATTACTCATGTACATTCGGTAGCGGAAAACAGATACCCGTATCGGTTAGACGAATATAACAGACATTTGAACTTCGTAGAATGTCTTGGCGTATTTCTTTATAAATGACAAGGCATGTTCACGTGTGTGATTTTTATTAATTTCAAATCGATACATTTGTACGAAAGATATATACTTTTATTTAAAGTTTTTTCGTGTAAAATCGAGCGACAAATTTCAAATATGTTTGTTAACCGCAATGGGAAATCAAAACAGAAAATATCGTAATTACAAAAGAAAGATCTAAAACAAGTACGAATAGCGAACAACCGAAAACAAGAGATTAAGGAGTCAACTTGTAGAACGTGAACGGAATCAGACATAATCTGCACTTCGCTTAAAACTTATAATAAAGTGTACGTTAAACCCGATCGAAAAACAATTAATTAATTAAAGACTTTAACTCGATACAACTCCTAAAACACAGAATATTTTAAAACGCATTTTTTTTATTGCGATACATCGATTATATGTTCAGTGGACTCAATATCGCGATCAGTACAAAGAGAGACTTGTGTCACTGTGCAACTCGACGGCTAAGGAAACAACCGTGTTTCGATCTATCACAGAGTAAACATTCGCGCTATGCGTCGACGTGCGCACGCGAAACGTCCATTACGCGCGAGTTCCGTCGATGCAAAGCGATCTTCGGGGTATATCAGTCTGAAATCGAGACGCGGTTCAAAGCGACGGCCCCGAATCGCACTCACCCTTTGATAGAAGTAAAAGCAAGGGTAGCAAAGGCGCCCTGCAGAGAGAGGGCCAACGCGCTCTCGACTCTCGCGGCGCTATCTACTACTATTGGAGGTTCGAGCTGGCTTTGTTAGCTTTGCGCTGCTGATGAGAGATCGCATCACCAGCCATCGGCCACCTATCGCACCCCCAGCGATTTCCCGATTGCTTTGGGACACGAAGGCATCGTGCCGTGACTCGACTGCGAGCGAAATATCGATAGTCGCAAAATTGGAAGTCAATTATCATCGCGCGCATCGGTGAAACGAAGATGCTTAAGATTACAGATATAGAGTTGATCTTAGAGATCTTTTGCTGGAAAACGGGATCACGGCTGGCAAAATTAACGGAAACAGATAACGCAAAAAAAAATCATAAAGATGCTTGGCCGACACTTGGCTGATAATCGAAAAGTCACGGTAAAAAAAAAAGATACGAATCAATGAATTCCCCCTACGTTCTCAGGAAAGATCGAAAACTGAAATTCATTAAGTGAAAGGAACGAGGTGAGAGCGACGGTGCGACTCGCAATCGTTTCTCCAGATACGCACAGATATATAGGTCCATATAAATCATATATGTCTTTACATTCGTACGTGTTACCCGGAAGTGTAATTGCGGGGGAGGGGAGGAGGCTTATACTTGTCCTCTCGTGGCGGCATGCATCCGTCCGTCGAGAGGATACCGGTACACGCAGTCTCGCGCGTGTGTGTTGTCGCGAAAAACATTTCACCGGCGCGCGAGGTAACGTCGTGCGCCGCGACGCGCGAATTGCGGAGCGACGATCCTCTCTCGTAAATCACCGTTCCCATCCCCTCCTTTTCCGCCTCTCCTCCTGCTCGCCGCTGCCGTGCACATATCGAACCGTGCCGCATACACTGTCGATTCCATGGATCATCCGCGCGACACACACCGCGCCGCGGAAAGAGGCCTTCACAAATCACCGGTACTTTCGCGTTGCAACCGGAGCTGTATATTATCGCGGCTATTACCGCGGGTCCTCGAACGCCCGCCGTATTTTTGCGCGAACGAGTCTGGCGCGTCATGACTGAGCACGCGTTCACGGCTCCATTTCCGCGGCCGTCCGTATATTCGTCCAATTATGCGTAACAAGCGGGCACTATCCCGGGCGTATCGCGCCGTGGATTCTCCCGAGGCCCGATCTGTCGCCGTATGTGGTAGAGCAAAACGACTTCGAACAGCCTCGAGTCTCTGGTTCCTCGTGGAGCAAGCCGGAGCTCCTTAACCGGAGAATATCACCGGCAGTTTCCGGACCGTCACATCCGCCACGGATTAAAACGATAAAAAAAAAGCGCCTGCCAATTTAATTTCACCACGCGCGTACCATCCCGCGGTGGAACTCGAAAGAGGATTCTTAATTGCACGCGCTTTTATACACGCGAGGCTGGAGAAGGCAGATCGGTAATAACGATAACAACGGACAAATAAATGAGATCGCGAGAGGATCGTTTCTCTTGGAAACCGTTAGTTTCCATTTTGCGAAACCCCGGGGTGCCGCGCGGACCCCGGCGCATTTACGAAATTGTGCGATATAAAGCGTCCGCTTTTTTCTTTTTTTTCTTAATATTTGCGCGCGTTACAAATGACGCGCCGTGACCGCCTGGCCTCGGTGACTGTAATCAAATCTGAGCACAAGTTTGTGTTTCGGCGATATACCACCCCCCTTCCCCCGTCCCCCCCGTTGCAAGCGCGTATATGTGCATACGGCGTGGCACATTGTAAGTATTTTCGACGTTAATCGAAGAGAAATCGCGGTCAACCTTGCCGCCGGTGACGCGTCATCGGTACCGCAAGGGACAAAGAGGTCGGCCCGTACGCCCGAAAGAAAGGTCCCCTTCCCCTTCCCGCCCGCCGCCAAAAATGATTCACCGGATCCATATGCACAATAACGTCGCGATTGTCATCAGCGTCGCCTTTTGTTACAACGTCTTGGAAACGGTAAACGACGCCCGTGCCGTGAATACGCAATGCGCCATTGTGTTACCGGAATCGCGTTGAAAAATTTGGTTAAACCTCACAAAGATACATCGACGTGTAATTTTACGAGTTTCGTGGAACTCCCTAAGCAAAAGTTTCTCTTTTAAAATTTCCATGACTTAATTAGCGTATGCTGCATAAGACCAGTGCCATACATGCAACACCATTGTCGGTTTTCTTTTTCCGTAACTTAGATATAGGTACCGATGTCACGCAACGTTTAACGCGCTACGTTTAAACGACAGTAATTAATTTCTCGACCGTCTCGCGTCCGAATTCGCTTCTTTCTTCTCCTCGTAAAGTCCTTCTCTCTTCATAAATTGACGCCTCGCAAAATGCTGCGCGGCTATAAAACCGAAACGTTAAACAGTGGTTGTAAAAGCGCGCGCCTTTATGGTAGGACGTAAGACGAAAAGAATGGAGAAAGCACGAAACGAGCGTTACGAGCCGGAGGGGGAGGACGTCTCTTAAGACTCGTCGCCAACTTTCGCAAATGAGGACCAGACGACTACAATCATCTGAAAATAACGCTCTTGCTTTCCCTTTCGGCGTGCGACATGCATACAAAGTGCCAAAGTGCATCCAGCCAATAATCGTTTTCCGGCGCGTGATACAGGCGAGAGATTTCGCGAAACTTGGGATTGTCTACTTGGTAGAAATGCCCCGCGCAACCGCGCGCTACACACAAGAGCAATCGTGTATGACTCTCACGTACTTTTCCTACACAATTACGCGCGAGATATCCGTTCCTCCAACTAATAACTGCGCGACGTAAATTCGAATTAGATACAGTTCTGTGCTTTATATTCACACATATACAGAGTAGAGTGCAATTCATGTCCGGGAAGACGATTTATATAAAAAAAAATTAATCAGAAAAATAAAACATGGTTCCTCTTTGCGGAAGCATTTAGGCCTTCGGAAAAAAATACTTTTGCGGACGAACATTAATAATCATAATAGAATGTTGCTGTCTGTTTACCGCAAGTACACAGTACACGATACGATTCAGAGAGAAAGAACAATTAATAAGAATACATTATTTATTCTACAATTTACACATAAGTATATATATCATATGTAAACATATATATACACATACAAAAATAAATATATACATCTATAAATTAAATATAAATATATATAATTATAATATACAATTTTATATATATATATATATATATAAAGAAATATAAAAATTCAGATTAAAATAAACATTTTACATAAAAAGATTTTTCTTTCCTACATACAACACACTGATACGGTTACATTTTTAATTTATTTTATATCAAACGATTTATAAATTTTAGAATTTTGGTATATTTTCAGAGCATTTGATTGAAAAAGCTCTTATAATATAAAAATTTGCATAATAATTAATTTATTCTTGTAATTTAATCTAGTTTATCCTTGTAGCTTTATGCTTTCAATTATTTTTTAAATATATTCTTTAAGGATTTAGTTTGGGGGACTCCCTTTCATTTTGCAAATAAGACTAAATAAGCTGTAAATAAAAAAAAATTATAAAAACAAAGTTCGGAAACTTTTTAAACGGTTATATATACATGTAGATATATAAAGAAAATACCGATAACAAAATACTAAAAATGGATATGTATAAGTATAGGCAAGCTTGACGTTAATGAAGCAATCGTGTTCTACCGCACGTTCGAGTATTACCACTAATTCATTTAATTAAGTGTGGATAGTTCAGAACCGTATAAAATAAATTTATGATTATCGTTCACGGAATACCGGATGCCTGCGTAGGACGAACATCTCATTACAGCATTCGAGCATTGCACTCGTGGGCGGCGTGTGTGTTCGCGATTTAATAATTCGATAATTATCAGTCCTTATACAGCCGCGGTCGTCGGTGATTGTTCTCTGAAAAAACTGTTTTAATTTGTGCCGCTTAAGAGCCCGCTCGCGCAGCTTATCGGGACATTAACGAGCGGCCAAGTAATGCCATCGTTGTCTCGCCGGCGCGTCGAAGAAAACGGTGGCCATTTCGCAAATAACGATCGGTTAGATTTTGCGCGATCACGATCGCGGCGTAACCGACGTTCGTAATGCTCGTATGCTAATGCGGCGTGGCACGCTCTTTACGAATGCGCCGAGTATGCGCCGCTTAAACGCGTGCTCTCGTTGCGCAAGCTTGCCTTATCGCATTGCCTACGCGACGACACGATCTCGGCTAATGACAGGTAGAGCGACCTGCCGTCGCCCTATGTTGATCAGGTGCTAGACGCACACCTAAGCCAGCAACCGCTTTCCTCATGAATGGCGATCAGATTCGTGATTTATGCCGGTGGCGCGCTCGGCGGCGATCTCAACCCGGCAACCCGATCGACCTGGCTGCTGAAACCTGGCTCTCCTGACTGGCTGTCATTGCGTAAACCGCGTATATCTCGCCGTTGCCAGTCGCCATTGCGTCAACGACGCGCGGTTAACATCATATCTGCACGCATAGGGCGAGTCTCGTTAAACACGCGTGCAACTTGCCTGACAGGCAAATTATCGCACGTGGATGCCCACCGAAATAGGTTCGGAGGAGAATACGAAAAATAATTAATAAATTGCAATTTGAACAATGTCAAATGTTATATAAGAAATACTGATAAAGAAAAATATTATCTTCTTCTAAGTTTTCCTTCAAAGAGATAGACTAGAAAGAAAATTTGTCGAAAGTCTATTATAATAAAAATTAAAAACGAGATTCGCGTCGTATATGAGTATATCTATAATATCAAGCGAAGAGTGATATGTTATATATATATGTATCACGATATCGCTTTAATGATAAACCAGAGATCGATTTCGATTGAAGCGTCGACGTGGCTTAACGCGATTGCCGATCGGCCGGTATAAATAGCCGATAACGCTGCTATAGCGTCGCGTGGTGTGCGTTTATCGAATCAACGGGGACACGCCATGTATAATTTCACCGTGCGCGACACGCGCAATCGGCTCATACATTGTGCAAAAGTCATGACACAAGATCGTCGAGTAAGTAACCCGAGAACCGCGCGCGTACACGCGAGCTCTAATTCGCGGCGCGAAATTCCCTCGATTCGCTCGGCTCGGCGCCGCCGCCGCGCCGTGTACCGTTGCGAAAGGAGCGCGCCGCGACGATCGCGCGAGTGCAGCAACTTGCAGATTCACCGAATACCGGGGGCTTCGTCTAATAATCACAGTTTTACGTGCGAAGTAAGTCGCGATGGGAAACATTCGTTTCGGAAACGTGCAATCGCGAAGATTATTGAAGACCGCCTCGTGGCGCGGCGGGTTGCGCAACGATGAGATTGCCGCGACACGTGCGATATGTATATACCTTAATGCGCCTGTGTAAATATTTTAGGTACCGGCGATCGATCTATCTCAACCCAGTCTTACGCGAGTCAAGTGCACGGAGAAGCACTCGAGGATTATAATATTTTCTTCGCCGGTATTTACGTGAACCTAAATAGTCTGGCGGTATGAATAGTTTTATAGATTGTCTGTGTGTGTGTGTGTGAGCGTTACGTCTTCGCACGCGTAAAATTTAATTAAACTACTGAAACACTAATTGCAATTCGTTCGTTCGCGCATGCGTCTACATTGCGCTTCGCGTAACATTAAAATTTCAGTCTTTTTTTCTTTATATTCCGAAAAAGGCGACCCGAAAAGTACCCGGCTACAATGAGATCGTCGACTTTCACGTGGACCTACGTGATGACTTGTACTTTGCACTGTTCTCCACACTCCGTATCGCCAATGTGTCCGTATTTATCCAGCGCTCTTCCTCTTTAAGCAGCCGTGTCTGGTACGAAGTGGTACGAAGTGCCCATTGTCATTGTCGTCGGCATCTTTCGCCTTGCTTATTTCGTCTCGTGGTGAACGGGCGTTTCACTTTCTCCGGGATAAGCGGGGGACGAGAATTCCAGGTGGAAATTCTACGAGGTACGAGGGTGCGGACTGATCGTACATGAACACGCCAAGCCGAGTTCGTGAACTCGCGACCAGACCAATCTCTCTCTCTCCCTCTCTCTCTCTCTCTCTCTCTGTTCGAACAATCGCGGCGCATAGTTTGACATTTACTTTGTTATAACGGCAAATAAACCGAAAATTTTCATTTCTATGTGACTATTGTACTTATTATATTAAATCTATTATGTGAGACTATAAATGACAAGACGTCTACATCAATTAAGCTTAACACAACGTCACCTATACTAAAAATTTTAATACAAGATGAAATATTTATACATTCAATGCAAAACATTTAAAAAAAAATCGATAAGCAAATCTTGTAATTTTGTCTAAAAAAATATATTCTTCAAAACTCGTTACTGAAGTTAACGTTGTTCGGTACGAACTTTTTCTAACGGCCAAACGTTTGTTATATCATCGATAAATTCTTAAGGTACGAATCATTGTTATTGAGCACAGTCGTACGAAGCGCAATCCGATATCCGCTTTCGTCGCCGTGCGAGAGCGCAAGCACCAATCTCGAATTCCTCCGCGACTAGTCAGCGACGCCTCCGTGTAAGTAATCCGTCACATCCGTCCCGGCGCGTCTCGTCTTGCCGCGAAGACAAGAGCGTCCGCGCGAGAGAGTCCGTTCCTACGCGCGTTCCGTCGCGCGTCGGCCGTAAGCGTGACGCGCGCCCGGTATCGGCGCGACTTTCTCGGTTTCAATTTTAAGAGCTGGAAAGTATTGTACTTATCGGGCCACGCTCGTCTCCGCGAGTGTGGCATTGCGGAGAGGCGGGCACGCGACCGTTCTCTACGGCCGACGCGCAAGCGGAAAGCCGCCCGAATGGGGACCGCCGCCGCGCCGGCGAGGGAGGAGGACGAAATGAAAGGCCGCGTTGCGCGGCGAGTGACGGACGGAAATCGCGCGCGGTAGAGAAAGGGACGCCCGTTCGACACAATCGAGATCTCCTTCCCCGCGCGATCGTCGACCTCTCGACGATTTTTACATACAAACATGGAAAACTGAACCAAGATCCAGCCCGGACCGTATCTGGCGTTTCTTTAATTATTTAATTGTTACTTACTATAGCGTCTACTTTAACTTATTATTGCTATTAAAAATATTTTTTCAAGTCGTCATAATGTCAACTTAATAAAATTTTGGTGTAGACATCTTAATTGTTTTCATTCCTTATATGTATATTTTAACTTCTATTTTTTTTCCAACTGTTTACCGCACGTGCTCACAAAAGCGCTTATATATAAGATGTAAATGTTTGGCACTGTATTAGATAAGCTCCGTGGGTTTGCTAAGTCAAATGACTGCGCGAGTCGATCATCCCTGCGGGAACTCGGTGACGTTTTACTTTTACAAGATTACATCGATGTCGATTGGCATCGCTAGTCCTTAACTCGATTATCTTTCTCCTGCTTCCTCATCTATTATTATATATAAACGCGTAATGTAAAGAATAACTTGTCAAACTTGATTACTTATAATATGAACTCTTTAATCCTTATCTACCAAGGATAGAAGATATACGTTTATTGCCGCGAAAGTTATTGATTTTCCGAAAGCTCTTTGAAATACTTTTACGAGAAAATTAAGCAAATTGCGTTGTTTCCTATGCAGCAGCATTGCAACGCGCGTGGGGTCATTAATAAGCTTCGCCGTTTGCTCTCTGCTTCTCGAAAACGGCATCGCCGTCAATGCATACCTATATTCGCTTTCTTTCCGCGGCGCGGCGCGACGCGGCGGAAGTGAAAGATCGTTGACGATGCGAGCCTGCGACGCGAGCGCGGAAAGTCGCTCTTTTCTCTTCACTTTGAGCTCCGTGCCGCATTTCTCAATAACGAGTTATTAGCGAAAGCCACACGCTCACGTTCTAAGAAGATTATACTGATCGTAACGTCGACGTCGGAGCGAAAAGTATTGTGGTATTTACGCTCGGCGCGAAGACTGTTTTCACCAGAATATTTTTACTAAAAAGTGCTTATATATAATATTTCGACAGAACTTAAAGGCGAAGAAAAAACTGCCGATCCATCGGATGGCGCAAAACAAAGAAAAAATGCGGGGATATATCATTGACCCGCATCGAGAGGTGAGAGGGTGAAAGTGTAGTAAACGTGCAATGAAGCAACGAGCCACCGGCGGCAGCGTGTAATTGTTCTATTAATCGCGGTTTTCTTCTGAGTCGATACTGAAAGCATGCGATCCGCCGAGCGATAATCCACAGACACGAAAATAGACGAACGAAAAGACTTCCGTGCCGTGCTCCTTCCTGTTAACGCATTTCTGCATAACGGCATTCGTGTCAGCACGTAAGTAAAATAATTCAACGAGATCTACTTGCTAAAGAAGCAAGACTTTGAATAGTAAAACGCAATAGCAAGTCTGTTTTCTATTTATTATATTAAAATTAAAATAATTATATAATTAATTAGTATTTTTACGTACATAGGGCCAAAGAAAATGGAATATTTTTCTCTGCATTTAAATTAATTAAATATAGTTTCTAAGTTTTTATTTTGCCCCTTTAAATTTTCCCGCGTTTCTTTAGCCCAGCTTGTATAATCATTTTTTTTCATTTCATAATAATTATATATAATTAAAATAAAATAATTTTACATACATATAGCAACTCTTCAATTTTCTCGCTTTCTCATCTATTTCTCTTCTCTATCTTTCACATACATTTATTATACATATTTACTCGTTCCTACTTTTTCAAAAATCGAAGCTCGAAGAATGAATAGACACATGAAATTCCAATAACAATCGAGACGAAATCGGCGAAACTCGTGGGTAAATGCAACAACGATCGCAGGGACGGGGAACGCGCTCGCGTGACTAACCCGGGGATTGTCAGTCGTGATGAGAGCGGCTTTTTTTTTCACTCGCGAGCCGCATGTACCGACAGCTCGCGTCGCGCTCGTCTCGCAGCCGGAGTAACAGCTACAACGCGACGCGCGGATTTCGCAATAGTGAGAGGCGTGTGCCGTTGTACGCACCTTTTGATCTCGTCGCGACGGTGCAGTGGTACGCGGATCTCGTGTACGTGTCACCGTTGCACGTCGACGATCTCGCTCTTCGAGGTCCTCCCGGTGCACAGTGGCACCGTTGCAACGCGATTCCCGCAAGCAAGCGCGCGCGCGCGGGCTCGTCCACCGCTCACCGTAACGTAACGCAACGTAACGTAACGTAACGTAACGTAAAAGGCGAGCCGAGTGTTTCGTGCAATCGGATTCGCGTTCGCCGGCGTCGCCGGTTACGCCATGAAATCGTTTTTTTTAGAAGCGCGGATTCACCGTAAGTGCCTGGTGCTGCCGGCCAAAAGTGCCGATGAGAGAAAAAACGCGAGCACCGCGTTTCGCCGAGTTCTCTTTAAACGAAGGATTTTTTTCGCCCAAATCCGCGGAGAATTTTTTTTTCAATTTGATAAATTTTGGAAAACATGAAACGCGAGCTATATCAATGTGTCTCGTGCGTTTCGAAAATTCTGTCGTGTCGATACTTTTATAATGTAATTATATTTATAATTTCAAATATATAATTAGAAATTTTATGAAATAATACTGACTGAGAATACGTTTCATTTCAAGCTTCCGTTGCTTTCATCAAGAACGCCCACAGCCGTTCCATAAATACATATATATTCTACGGTATCAGTGATGATTTCATAAAAAATGTCAATTAATCACTTTCACGTGATATACATATCTGGCAATTGCGTAACGTATAATAAAGCAGAGCGGTAAGGGCGGTGGCCTTATTTTTCGGCGTCTGCATGGTTGCGGTATACGACCAGCCGAGCCGCGACCGTATTGTTTGCTCCAAAAGTAGGTGAGTCTCTCATTTCCATGAGTTTCGTCAGCTTCCTCCTTCGGTTCTACCCGCTTACTTAGCATCGATTAAACGGTTACATTACCGAACCGGCACGGACGGTGGACCGAGGCACCTCCTCTCGCGGTTACTAAATCGCGGTTGCGCACCTTTGTGAAACACGATAAGTAGGCGTGGGATATCGCTAGGGATGATTACAATTTTCCGGGCTAGATCGATTGAAGGACGCACTTTGACCGAGTGGGCGAGAATTATGATCATAATTGACATCACGACATTAAACGGAAATACTCAAATTTTTCGTCCGATGGGTTTGTTCAAGGATATAGGTTTGTTCGGCGAAAAAAAAAGAGAACATTTTTTAATAAACTGAAATATTCGAAAAATACATAGAAATGCGTATTGCAAAGGTATCTATCAAACACTGTATCATTTTAATGTCATCAAATTGAAAATGGTTCCGAGAAGAAGAGAATTATGGAGAATTCGAAAATCGCGTTCTGTGAAAGGGAGCGAGAAAGCGCTGTTGCGCGCATGCACGGAAGGAAATCCAGCGAAGCTCGAGAGAAGCTCGGGAGTCGGTGCGGAGGATAAATTTCGTTTTACCCTTTTGCCACATGCACTACTAGCAGCAGCAGCAGCAGCAGCAGCAGCACGTGTACACGCGCGTGCACGTATATATAAGCGTGTATACGTGCGTGTGTGCGGGACGGTCTCGCAGAGGCGGAATCGCAGAGGCAGTTTCCGGGCGACCCCGGCGCGGACGCGGAGAGGCCAGCCGGCCGGCTCTCTTTCTCTCTCTCTCTCTCTCTCTCCCTCCATCCCTCTTCCACCCCTTTCTATTCCCTCTCTTTCTCTCTCGCTCTGGCGTTTCTGGTAGCGTCTATCGATCCTATCGAGCCGAGGCTTCGAACGACGTCGACGGCCACCGCGCCGAATACATTTTCGCGCCAGGTGTTATCGAGGCGAGGTCCGCGCGCGTGTAGGCGGCACGATACATACAGGTATATAGCGCGAGAGCGTGGCGAAAAAAGGAGGAACGCGGGAGTCCGCCATTGCTCTCTCACGTGCGCGCGAGGCTACCGGCGGCGGCGGCGGCGGCGGCGGCGGCGATGGCACTATTTTGCATTTCGCTCGATACCTATACCGTCCGGGATACGCGCCCGATCGAACGGACGAACAATGAGCCGCGTACGTGCGGATTTCGATGTGCGATGACGCAAACGCAATTTAAGACCGAATTCGAACTGAAAAATTGCCGGTGTTCTATTCTCTCTCGATTTAGCAGAAGAGTCCGATATAAGGGGAGGAAGGGGGAGGGGAAACGAGCCCGTTCTGCTAAATTCGATTATTCGCTTCGAGAACCGGCAATTTTCGGTCGCCAGATTTATGCACATCTAATTACATCCATCGAGAGATCTTTAATAATAATCATGCCTCAAACGTATAGACGAGCATATCTATACACACATATATATAAATAATATTTACAATTTAAAATTGTAGTGTTTCAGATTAAAAAATAAATTCAGGATACATTTATATAGGCAGATATCGCTTTCGAGATTATGCAGTCTCGCGAAGAGCATTGTGATTTTCTTATCGACCCCTTCCGAAATCCGGGAGGGGCCACAAAGAAATTAGATCGGTCGTGCCCAGAAATTTCGTGACGTGCCCGGCTATCGTCATCTTCGTGATCGTGATCATCGCCGCGGCGTCGACGTGGCATCGTCGTCATCGTCGTGTTATTTTGGTCAAGCGAAAAATTACCATGACAAAGCCCGAAATTGCCCATCGGCCGAGCTGAGCTAAGCAGCGCGCACCGCTGAAACATAGGGTGGATGCCGCGTGTGGTGGCGCGTGTGGCGCGGCGACGACTCGCCTAATTGCAGGTGACGTGCGCACCGGATCCCGCACTTTGGGCCGTCGAGACGCACACGCACGGGGACGCACACGTGCGCATCGATCCCACCCCGGTTACGAAGAATTCGCGATGTGAGTCGATGTTTACCCGGCGGCGGATTCGATCCGGCGCGGCGCTCTCTCGTCGCAATTTTAGGCGCGACGACTCGACCACGTGGATTCGCGCGAAGTCATTATTCGCCGGCACGGGCGTGAATAATCCGCGCGAGGAAACAAGGAGAAGCGACATCGTGACGATTTTTCTTCTGGGGAAAAAATACCGGGGGGGGGGGACGAGAGAAGAGGCGAAAATCTCGAGCGAGCGAGAATACATTGGAGAGAGAGACGCGATTCTCTTATAAATTCTCATAAAATAATCTTGTATAAAGAAGGGCGCCTCGAAACCCGTTCGTAACGCTCGCGGAACCTCCGTGTGGCGCAGCTCCTGGCTTTTGGCTTTTCTTGCTCGGCAAAACGATTTTCGCTCTATATATCGGCGGCCTCGCGAAGGTAGGTAGGTTAGAAGGCAGATGCATATACCTACGTATATATCGATCTGCAACTATGTAGGCGCCTACGTACATGGAAGAGGAAGAGAGATAGAGAGAGAGAGAGAGAGAGGAGAGAGAGAGGGAGAAAGACCATCCATTTACCTCGCTACGCAGTGGATGTACATAAGCGTAGCCTCCGCTCTTCTCAACTTGGCGTCGCGCCTGCAGCCACGGCAGATACATAGGCGCGATCTATGTATATAAGCTAAAGCACATACCGTGGCAGGCGGTTCTTTCACTGTCCTACATTGAAAATTGAAGGTCCTGCGGAAAATGGTGCGACGTGATGTAACAGGACACAGCCCGTTTATATGCCGTTTACGCTTTGTTTTACAGTGATAATTAACTGCATTTAAGAATGTCGAGTGTATCATATCTCGAAACATTATCAAAAATATAAAAATTTCGTAGATTCCTACATTATTACGTCTGAGTACCCGTGTAAAATTTCAACACAATTCTCTTACTGGTTTAAAAGTTATTTGATTTATTTTTTGTATTTATTCGTATGTAAAATCGCGTTTTGTAGTATTCATCTGCAAATTTGATGAGAAAGTAGTATTATACGAATCGTATCAAATTTTTACGTATATTAATAAAACTCTAATAAATATTCGTGCAAAAATTCATTCATGGACCCATTTACTCGTTTAAAAGTTATTTATTTAAAACTGCAACAAAATATGGTCATTGCACTGCATTACATAAGTAATTACACAATCGTCATTACATAAGTTATTACAAGCCAAATTTTTCGTTGTTTTGCTTATTGTAGTTGGCTGCACGCGAAGCTACAGAGCGTATCCACAAAATTTGTCGTCAAATTTTAATCAATTTTTTAATAGTATTTTATTGGTTTTTTTTGTTAGCTGATAGTGCACGGCCAAAACATCTTGTTGAAACGTTAGGCATAAGGAATAGTAGAACCTAGGTGTATATTGATTCGCCAGAATTCTATAAAAAAATTCTAGCTTAAGTAATTCTAATCTAAATTCTAAACCTGTTTTAAATTCACTTATATTTATTTCAATTTTAAATTCTATACAAACAATATCATTAATTAAATTCATCAAAATTACAAGAATTAAATCCTATGTTTTTTAGAAAATATACTGTTAAACAACGCGACGTTCTCCGAACGGTAACACGAATCCCGCGAGAGAGTCTGCATTTCGATTTCGGTCGTATGTAGAATGTCCGACGGACGGAAAGAAAATAATTCCGCGTCGGACAATAAAACCCGCGGATGTACGTGCTTCTGACTGGACAACAGATCAAATCCGAAAACAAACTGCGATAATGAAAATTGAAAGAGGGAGTAGACCGAACCCCGGCGAGGCAAACAGCAGAAATTCTGTAACGATTCGGCATCGAAATTGGGCGAGCTTTAACATTTTTATTTTCGGTGCCCTTTCTTTCTCTCTCTCTCTCTCTACCTCGCTGCCGCCATTCTTCCGCGCGGTATCGAACTGCGGAATCGCGAGAAAGGTCGGGGGAGGCAGCACTCTGATCACGTCTGAATTTTCCGTTCGGGATATTTTTCACGGCACGGACACTCTTCGGCACGTGGTCTCTTCGTAAATCCGCGCGTACGCAGCAAGTACTTTTCATTATTATACATTACGTCGATCGCGTCGCGCGCAACCGATCCATCTGATGGTGACCACGAGGCAGGATACCGAAGTATTATATCGCGCGACTGAATCGTTAAGGACCTTCCGCGCCACGATGGCGTACACGGGAAATCGATCGGATGACCGGAGGAGAAGAGTATATCCCGGATTATCCCGTGAAATCGTCATCGTAAACTGCGTTGCTCGTTAAAACATTAAATCGTGCCGGACGGCTCGCCGGGTACTAACGACGAAGTTCTAATGACGCAATTAAGGTGCATCGGCAGGTGGGCCCGTGGCGACGCGTATCGTTCTGCGTATGCTTGAACCCTGACCTCGAAGTTTCAACGGTGCACCCTTTGACTGTGCGAACACGAGACACATCCGGAGCTTACGGGCGACGGAGCGATAAAAAAAGGGCGAATTAATAACGCGAATATAAATACAAATTGGCAATGTAAATCGCTCTCCGAAAACTAAAGCTGGTCATTATATTGATATTTTTACGTTTGGCGCACGTTTTTTTTCCGAAGGGGGAGGGAAGGATACCGATGTGGAAGGACGCTGCAGGGTTCGCCGGGCGAGGCCAACTCGCTAAGATCGACGGTAATACGCGAACGTTAACCGTAATTTCCGCATGTTAATACCGTCACTCACGTCGTCGGCTCGTAGCACCTGCATTATCAGATTACTCGCGCAGCTGCCCCGGGGATCGCGCTGCACTTTACGAGCAGTTTATGCGCAGCTCGCCTCTGCGCGCGCGGAGTGCTCCCGGATAAATCATATTTACTAGCCGAAACTGTCGCCGCGCTCGCGTCGCGCCGCCGAGTCGCATTTATTTTCGCGGCCAGGATCGAAGAAGCATATGCAAGGGACGAAAGCACTCGCTGCACGAGATAAAGTAGCAAAATTTACGTCTCATCACGCGTATTTTCGTGCGTTAGCCGTCATAACGCAACACGTTCCCGTCGAGCGGGAATACAAAGGTGTTGAAAATGTTCTCTCGGTAAGAAATTGAACGGACTGATTTAACTTATTATATAAGACCCAGGAGACTCTACGCACTTTTTCGTTTAAAACCCTTGTAAGTCGGATCCTAATCCAAATTTGTAGACTGCAATTGATATTCAGGGGCAAAAAGAGTTGCTCTTTTCGAAAATTGATTCGGACGGGACGTCTGGAAAAAATCTAGATAAAGATTGAAAGTAATGATAAAAAAAGTGACCCTATTTTTTTTACTGAATATTCAACTAATAAATGATTTGGTTCCTACCTTTTTGAGTATAAGAATACATCGATATGATTATTATAAATCACTCAAATGATAATTATATCGATTTATTCTATTCAAAAGGTAGAAATCATTCATTAGTTAAACATTTCTCAGTAAAAAAGCAATTTATTACTTACCTTTTTTTACCTCCATTTTCAACTTTTACATATTTTTTTCTAACATTCCACCATATCATCGATTTAGATTTTTTTCGGAAAGGATACCTCTTTTTACTCCTAAATACCAATTGCATAAAAATTTTAATTGAAGCTCGAATTACAAGAATTAAAAATAGAAAAATGCGTAGGGAACTTAATGGGTTAACTCGTTCGCGAATTTAAATAGGAATCCTCATTCGATCCGATGTTAAAAATAAAGTTACTTTTCAGTCAATCCTAATCGAAATGCGCACGGAATGTGTACGGCATTGCATAAAATATACGACCACGGAAAGAGAGATCGCCATTTCGGCAAGACATTTTTTTGTATTAGATGACCGGGGGAGATGGCATTCGCAATACGATGCAGAAAAACCACAAGTGACTTCATAAAATATCCATCCGATGGCGCATCTGCAGCGTGTCTCCACGGCGATGCTGCGGAGATCACATTATGAAAATGCATCCGTCAAGTCTAATATTTCGTGGGTGATGCAGCGAGCTTACGACCCGCCGTAAAATGTGCACTATTGCACAGGCACTCGGGAGTATTCGCGAATACCTTTCGCTAAGACGCGCAAAATGAAGTCAGACTTCAGCGCAGAAGTTATCGCTGCCGACTCCTCCTTTTTTTTTTATCTCGTCTCGATGTAGTTTTAAATTCTTCCTCTTCTCGATCCCGTCACGAAAATAAAATATACGTTTAAAAAATAATTATATGAATTTCGAAACTGAACGAAGAATTAAATTTTTTCGTCGTTAGAAAACGCGATTCTATTAAAAAATTTCTTTCAAATCACAAGCATTGTTACGGCAACACCATGCGATATATTTGACTCCTCGAGGAATCTCGCGCGGCCGTGTGCGGAGCACAGTTTATTTCGATACCGGTCAGAAGCCAATATTTGAAGTAGTTAATCGTCCCGCGGTACACACTCCGTTACAATCTCTGACTGGCGGCTATAAATTTCCTCAGCAACCTGAGAGGATCTCGTGGCATTTTCGGGAAAACGAAGATAACAAGCTGGATCGGCCAGGAAAAATGGCAGGCCATCTGCCAAACTATCATCGCGCACCCTCGTGATATATTCGTAGGATGCAGCGGTGGCGGCGGTGATGATCGTGCGCGGATATATACGCGAATACATATGTGCGAGCAAGAAATTCGTGACCCAGATAGTGGCGAGAAGGCGACGAGATAACGTAAGGCCCCTCCCCGCTGCGGTTTTGCCGCCGCATCACCTGTGCCATGGAAAAATCGGATATACGATTCTATACGCGACTCTAAACGACGTAACAGAAGTTTCGGAAGTTATTCGGAATTTTGTTAACTCAGCTAGGGATTTATTATAAATTTCTTAAATATATATAATAAAACAAGGATATTTTTTAAAATCATGCGGAGTCTTTCTCAAAATAATAGATTCAATTGTCTGACAATCAGACGCAAAAGACGCGAGCGCGGTTACGTTCAAAAATTAAATAACAAATATACATATATCGAATTTTAAAATTATAGCGCCGCTCTTCTCGTACCAAGTTATTAGAACAATTGATAAAACGTCACGACTCGTTTATCAGCAGAGATGACGTAATTCCGCGCGCGCTCGCCGCGCTGCAATATCTATATCGACGCTCGATGGCTTTGGAGCTCGTTCCACCGATGTACGTACGACGGAGCCCAGACGAAACGCGACGATTTATCGATCGTACGAAAAACCGCCGCCAGGACCTACGGCAACGTCCGCGTTAAGTGGAAAGGTCGACGTATGCGCGGACCGCCGCGGCGGCAGAAGTACTGTTAATCGCGCCGTCCCAAGGCCGTCCGTCGCGTCGCGTCGCGTCGTCGCGAGATCGTTGGATCGTTCCTCGAAGCGTATACACACACACACACACACACACGATCTCACATGTATTTTTCGCATATTCGATTTGGCCTTCGGGCTCGCGCGCGATTTGCCGTCTCGGCCGATCGCGACGTTCGTCGGGAATGAGTCACAGTCACAGAAACTTCTACGAGGACGCAAAATGATTTTTTGTCGTTCAGTGACGGGGTACGTTTGATGCCCTTTACACAGCTACTCGTAACGATTCCAGATAGATCTAGTGTCGTCGGTATTTTACGACAGTACAGAAACCGTCGTTACCGTGCACTATGTGGAATGAGAAGCGTAACTCGATCCCGATTCCTCCAGGATACGAGGAAGAGAAAGAGAGAAAGAGAGAGAGAGAGAGAGAGAGAGAGAAAAGAGGGAATGGCTGCGAGGTCGACGGTGAGGCGAGAGCCTAGAGATGGGAGTAGCCGGAAAGAGTGACGAGCGCGCTTTTCGCGGCCTTTATTTCTGCCCGGATTGTGCTCCGCTACTCGTCGTACTCGCCCTCGCCAGTACCAGTACTGTCGCGCAGCCAGAACCGTAAGTCCCCGCCCCTCTCCTCTCTCACAATGTAGTCTCGCGTGCGAAATGAAAGAAACCATAGTAATGAAGTAACAGAAAAACTAAAAGCGAAGAACATTTCACCTCGTTAGAATATAATCTTGCGTCAGATGTAAGGATTCCTTCTCTCCCCTCCCCCCTTCCCCATGAGTTGCTTCCTCCCACTTCCCACCCTTCTTCTCACTTTCCGGCTTTTTCCACCGCTGTCGGCTTTGTCGAAAGGCTCGAAAAAAGCGAATAAATAGCACCGATCACAATTAATAACCAGATCATTCGATATTATACGTCGGCGAGGGAACAATGCTCGGGTATCATGCACGAAGTTATATAGGCGGGGAAGGGGAGAGGGGGAAAGGGCGATATGAAAGTGACAGTTTGCAAAATTGGCAAAGCGTAATTTTGGCCCCATTGGCTCTATCCGGCGCCAATGAAACAACGTTATCGGGCACGCTCCCAATATCCGACTACCGAACTATAATTAAGCTCTATTCTTTGTGCGAAAATTAATTCAATGCCGGGGACGGCGCGGGCGAAGCCACGCGGAAATCCGCATGCCGGCCGGCCAGCCGGCCGGCCGGGCGAGCGCACCGACCGATCGACCGACCGACCGATCGACCAAGCGGGATACCGTAAAGCGCGATCCTAATTTGGTTTTTTCAACGGTGTGCCGTACAGCGCACACCGCGGGGATTCCCCGTTTTCGTTTTTTAACGCCCGATGCTATTTTTGCCAGATAAAACGCGAAATGCGCAGCCTGTTAAGTGATGCGCGATTTAAAGCGTGTGTCGCCCGCCGCCGCTCGATTCTCCCGTGCCGCGTTTCACGCACCAGATATTCCGTCGCTTGATATTTGCGTTAAATTCATACATTGGCCATTTTTTCAAGCATGCTCTCGCAAAATAACTCCCCTCTCTCCCTATCTCTCTTCTGATAGACATTTTCGCCGAAACAATCATAAAATGTACATTACTGTAAATATTTATATAACTCTTATTCTTTAGATATGTACTTCAGGATAATGCAATTGGGTTGTGGACAAAAAAAATCAGATGAATATCAAAAGTTTGCATCCAAACTTGATCTTCAGCACTCGGTATTTCAATCTCTTTCAATCTGCAGGATATAATCTAAAGAAGTAATCTCGCAATGGCTTTCAGCAGCGATTTTCACTTTGCGGTCCCTGCAGGAAAGAGAATTATGGGAGTCGCTCCGATACCGTAAAAGACGTTGACTCGCGCGAGTAATCATACGTGCTCGAGAGCGTGCTGATCTCTTTGCCACATATCAAAAATATCAATATGCACGGAACGCCGCGCGCGACGACTCGCGATACGGGATGCCGGCTCACCCGGTTCGCTCTCCCGGCCCTGCGTGCGTGTGCGTACAGCCGCATGCACGCAAAATACATACGTTCCGGCGGCATTACGCACGCATTTACACGTTCTCGGTCTGCCCCTCCGTGAGCGCCTGTGCGCTACACGTCCCTACCACCCCGACGAGGAGCGACGCGTACCTCTCCGTGCGTACCCCCACTAAGCTCGCACGAGTCCCCCTTTCGACGACACGAGCATCCCACCAACTTTCCATCTCACCCCGTTTCATCTCCTCTCGACCCCTCCGTTCTTCTCGCTATACCTGCCGCGTGTATATCGTCTCCCGTTTCGGGCGTCTCTCACCTGCAGTGAACAACACAACATCGGTTCGTCGTCTATAAACGTATAGGTTCGTTCTCGCGACGATGGAAAGGAAAGAGGACGCGTGGAAGACGCTGCTCCGCGAAGGAGGAAGAAGGATCTCCTGAGTTCTCCCGGGGAAGGAGGGGAGGCACGGAGATCGAATGCGTCGACCGCCGCCGCGTGGTATACACGAGAGTATAAACCTCTACCGCTATCTTTCCGCATATCCTTTCTCCGCGCGAGTACAGTCCACGTCGATTTGCCTGACGGCCCTCTTCCACCGCACCGCGGCCTGTCTCGCCCGAGAGAGTGCTGCTGTGCCTGTCGCTCTAGCGCCGCTCTCGTATACACGGGGAGTCGCTGCCAAGAGAGAACACACGCCGGTACTGTCCTAGACAAAAGCTGCCAAGCGTACCTACGTGCGTCTATACCGACAACGTCGATCGTCGACGCCGTGTTTACGGTCGCGTGCAGGTCTCGCCGCGACTATGGAAGACGAGAGCTCGCGACGGACAACCCATTTGACATTAATTAAAATAAAACGTGATTTTTCGCGTACACTTTGTGTTGTACGATCGTGACGTGATTGGATATGCTGCTGCCAAAAGGGATTGGAATATCCTATCCCATGTCGCACAATAGATGCAATACAAATTACGGAGAAGATAGTCTTTCTGTGCTGGATAAAGGCCAGAATATCTCCAATATTTCGATTTAAAAAAATGAGGACTAACAATGTTCGTTTATTTGGATATCTCTTACTAATTGTAAGATATTACGCGTAGCTAATATGCTGTTTAAGTAGATAAGACTAAGAAATGTAGTTAAATTCAATGCAATTTTTTAGACTCGCCAATGATTAGCTCGCTGATTACAAAAATCAAAGATTTGAAATTATGAAAAATTAGTATATTGGTAACCGCACATTACTTTTTTCTCACTTTTCTTATTTCTTTTCCAGATACTTATAGAGAACTATCATGTGCAAGTGACCATTCTTGTTTTGTTCTTTTGGTATTAAATGTCGAATTTTTTAGATGACGTTTTAAATTAAAAATTAATTAATATCTTGTCATTAATTTCTTAAAAATTAATTAAATTATTTAATTTAATTTATTGTACACCTACAAAGATATATTGAGATATGTAAAGTATATAAACACACGCAAATAGTTAAGCACTGCTGTTAATGTCAATGTTAAGAAAACTATCGCGATATCTTTCAACAGATTTGTTTAAATTACACTTATTAATGCATATTTCCACATAACATTCCACGAATCGCGCAGTTAAAGAATAGATATATATACTCCCTCGCCGTATACAGTTTGTAACATTGAAACAGCCTACGTCGTTACGCAAACGGCCTTGTTGCGTTTTAATCCGCTTTATACGATGCGCCCCGTTATTAATATCTCACTATGATACATTTGTTATTAATATCCATTGCGGCACATCCGCTATTAATATCCACGGTTTCCATATAGAGATTGCTCAGTACTGCCCTTAACGAAGATTGTCCTCGTACCTATCGGCTAGATCTATTTATAGGACGCGTAATTGTCGCGAGCCTCTTGATGCGAACATGTTAAGAAACGTTAGGGGAATTCTCCTGGCGAACTAAAAGGATCCCGAGAGAAATTGAATATTAACAGACTGAGACAGAGTCGGGTCTAATTTCTTCCGATTACTATTATTATCCATTCGATATTCTTGAACGTCAAGATTTCGATTGGTCCAAGTGCAGCATACTGTTCGCTGAGAAGGCAAAGTTGTCGCGAGGAAAATAAAAAAGTTTCCTTTTAATTTTCACTTTCTACGACAATCGCTAATCGCTTCAATCTTATACAATATATCATATGTAAGTTTGGCGTGCGGTTATAGAAAAAAAATGTATATATAGTTGAATTTCGATAATAATTGGCGCGCAGTTTAAATAACTGAAAAATGTATTTAGAATTTACACAGAAATATTATTAGGTACCAAGATTCAGATCCTTGACCGTTAAAGGCGATTCTCTATTTAATTATGTTATTCTTAGCGGTCTAGTCCAACTTATGTATTATTGTAAATTATATGCTCGTTATGCATATAAGGAGGAAATATGCATATATTGGATTACATATTCCACATCATTTCAAGATTGAATTTGATAGTATTAACTTATTCTTTCTTTCCTTTTAAACTAATTAGTTAGGCTATTTATGTTTGTAAAGGTCTAAAAATTATAAATATTTCATCAGTAAAAAGTGTGAAATGTATGAAAATCTTGTATTGCATTAATTAAGAGTGACCTTTCTTTAGACGTACTTTACGGATCAGTAGCAATATTTGTATCGCCAATATCAATAGCATTTTCGGATTAAATAGCATGAGAGTTGCATATTATAAAACGTTTTAAAATGAAAATAGCATGGTAATAATTGCGCAGGACATTTCGAGGATATTTGTTTTTAAACGTACTCCGTGACTGGCGATCTCTACGCGCGGCATAATTGTCTGCGCGATGCATTCGTGCTTTCTACAAAGTAATTGCTCACCGGGAGCTCTCTTCGCGAAGTGGTTATCGGCCTATGAGAGAAGGTCGATTCGTCGTTATTACGTGACACCGTTACGCAACTCGCCTCCGCTCGCCGTTTGATCGTGTCTTCGCACGCATGCAAGCGTGTTTGTCTCACATACACAGACGTAACTTGTTTTATCAAATCGTTCAATATTCGCAAGATTTGTGACAGCATAAAACATGCTACTGCTTTCGAGCAGACTTTTTTTTAATATTTGTGACATGTTTTCCGATTTTGACGTTGAATCGCCGCATCGCGATTACGAGAGTCAGGTATTATTCAATAATTGAATTATGATGTGCTCTTTCTTTATAGAAAGTTAATACTGGAAGGGCCAAATAATTATTTATTTTGAGTATTAAAAGCACTGTTTATTTGACACCTCCAGTATTAAATTTCTGTAAGGGTTCTTGCTAAAAAAATATATATAGCCAAAAGATTCAGTAGAAATAATTATTAAATTCTAGTCTAACACACGGTTCCAATGTTCGCGATAGACGTCAAAATCGGTCGTAATGTCATTGCGATCGTGATGCGCAAAGTACCTCTGGCTCGTAACGCTTCAAGTGAGATCTCGGGAACGACCCCGACGGCGTTCCTCCCGAGGAATGTCGAAAGCGTATAATTCCACGGAGCTACTACGGGATGCATCGGTACTGTTGACGGGCGAGAACCGACCTTTTAGCCGCTCGTCGGACAAACAAGCCGTCCGACTTGCACCGCGCGATCGAAGCGAGACGGAAATATACGTGCAAGAATCGAACGAAAGGACCGAGAAATATGGAGAAGGGGGGGAAGAGGGGAAGGGGAGTACCAGATAACCGTGGTGGACGACGGCGGAGGGAACGACAGAAGGGTATCCGCTAGAAACGCGCGAGAGGGAGAGCAAATAATAGAAGGAGGGCGAGGCGGTCACTTGTTGCGATCCTGTTAGTTCACCTCTTCGCCGACCGCCTCTTCGTCTTTTGCTCCGCGTTCTCCGTGCACGTCGGTTTCTGCGCGTCGAGACGCCGCGCCGCGTCGCGTCGCGTTGGACGGCGCCGCTAGACGAACGACGAGCGGACGGAGGAGGCCGGGAAGAAGACGAGGAGACAACCGTCTACTTTGCGAGGTGTACCGTATGCATGTACAGCTACCTGCGAGAAGACCATCCTTCGGTCTCTCGGAAAATTGTACGAAAGATTGTACAGAAGTCAAGGTAGAACTTAGCTCAGCAGATTATCATTATTATTTCGCATTAAGTTAATGTCATATCGTTAATACGACATTATTTAATGCGATATTAAAAGTCACGTATTAATTATGACATAGAAAAACTTGTGTAAAGCTTGTATTTTTGTTACCTGACCTATTCAATGAAATCTGCGGAACTATACGAAAGACAGTTTTGAAAATTGTACCACAGAAATTAGAACGACTCTCGATCTCTTCTGATTTTTATATTAGAGCAGATTAAATGCAGATCAGACGGCCGGATATCGATTATATACACATATTATTTTTTTTATCACATTAGTTTGTTGTTGCTAATATCGATTTTGTTTCAACACGTAGACACGATTCGAAAAATCACTACCGCCGTCAACGGAAATCTATCGCACAGACTGAGAAGAGCCGTGCTGTCATAACAAGGTTATTACCCGCCTAGACTTTCGAGAGCGTACATAATGTACCTTACGCCAAGATTCGGTGTAGCCTCTCTCTCTCTTCCTCTTTCTCTCTCTCTAGCTTTTCATCCTCTCCTTCTCTCTCTCGGGTGTTCCATTGCATCGAGAACGCGGCGAGAGGCGCGCTCTCCGCGCGCGCGGCGCGGCGCGGCGCACAGAATTCGTCGGCGGAGTCGCAAAACTATAGGCGCGCCGGATGCGGCCGTTCCTCTCGATAGAGCGGCCGCGAGCCGGGTCAATACATACGCGTTCCAACGGGGCTATGAACTATTGACACGCATAGCGAGGGGCTTATTATTGGCCCGCCCCGAAACAGCGCGATACGACGCCGCCGCGGTCGATAGTTTTCCCGGAGCAGCCCGAGAGAGCGGCGGTAGTCGGGGATCTAATGCCAACTCCGTATAATTATTGCGTAATTAGCAAATTTGAGCACCACGGCCGGATCGATAATCGTAAATTATCGGGATTGGTCAGCCGAGGCTGATGCATTGCCCACGGCGATGCACATCGGTGCGACGCGGCGCGGCGCCGCGATATTGTTGTTCTCGCTCCCTCCCTCTCTCCCCCTCCTCTCTCTCGCATGCACACACACACACACACACACACACAATCATTATTCTCTCTGTACCGTATTGCCTATAAGCATGCTCGGACATCCGTGTGCACCTTTATACGTATTGCATGCGCGTGCTTGCCTCTATAAACGAACTACCAATTGCGTTTATCGCGTTCTTCGCGACGATTACCGCGGCGCGTTGAGTGCAGTCAGTGAAAAGATTCCGTGATTATAACGGAACAGAACATGAAAAATTCGTGATTCGGCGGTCAAATTAATAAAAAAAAAATCTATTAGATTTGCGAATAAAAAATCTCTTTCGAGATTTGTGCCGAACAGAACCTTTCTACAAAGAGACTTCACTATTATTTTATTTAATGCCTTCGTTGGTTTTCAATAAATGACGATAGTAGAGTGCGCAACGGATCCCGCCGCGAAGTCATTTCGCCGGCGTGGCATTCGATACACCGGATTCTCCGCCTCCGGTTTATATTTTATGAGGGTAAAACCACTAGAGAAGCGCGACGGTATCGTACGGCAAAAACGTTATCGAGACGCGACACGCGCAAAACCGCGAGTGCAAGCGGGCGAGCCTCGATTACGAGCATTTTCGCCTATATAGTCGCAAACCGGCGATTTTAGGTTTTGTGTTGGCTCGCGCGGGGTCGTGGTATAGCGGGAGAGACGATGATGATTCCACGCTCGGTTAATATCCGCGATCGACGCGCACCACCCTTCTCGCTCTCTCGCTACTCCCCCTCTCTCTCCCTCCTCTGATGTGGCCGAGCACGCGTGTGCGTCGCGCGCGCGGATAATAATTATTTTCGTAATTTCCTGGCATTCCGCGCGACGAGCCCATCAATCCGAAAATCGTATAAACTGACTGTCACATTCACGCCCAAATTCAAAATACGGAGGGTGGCATGGGTCTCCCCCTCCGCCTCCCCCGCCCCTTTTCCCTCTGGTTTCGCCGCGCGCGCGTCCTCGCGGCCCGTCAAATACCATTTAATCCCCCGTGAAATCCGGTTTAATTTCACCGGGCGCGATATCCCCGGGAGTCCGCCGCGCGTCGAACACCCCGCCGTCCGAATGCGGCGAATCGAAATCTTTCCCCGACGTCATCTTCCGCCGGAAAATGTCTCGCTCACTCTCCGAGGGAGGGAGGGTGTGCCGGAACTGTTGGGCTGCCGAGTAAAAATCAAACTTCGCTCGAGGTTGCGAGGTTGGGAACGAGAGATCGATACGCGGAGTCCCGCGTCGTAAAAATGCCGCCCCGCGAGAAATCCCTCGGCAGCGCGCGATCTTATTTTCCCAACGTTGCGCCGTTTTCATCCGGGGCGCACTCGCTCCCAGCTACTCGTCATAATTTAATATAGCTGTTGTTTTCGCGAAAACTCCTCTTTACGAGCTCCTCGACGTTTCGAATCAAAAAGACACGTATACTCATTCACGATAATTTATTAGCGCACGACGAATCAGTCAGAGAGGGAATCATTAACGACTGTCTAGCTACTCCCCCCCTCCTTTATTTAATAAAAAATTAATGAATAAATTATATAATAATTTTTAGTTAAGTGGAAAGAGCGCGCCAGCTAGGCAAACGTAAATCGCTATGGATATACGATATTGCTATATAGAGAGGGAAAATCAATCGAGTTCGGTCGTCGCCATCGGTGTATTCAACCTCCTAATTTTGCGACACTGCCGCTCGTTTCTCTCTTTACATTCCCGCGCGCCGCGCCGGTTCACGCCACCAGTTTCTCGACCCCCGTGTGTTTGTATATGCTAACGCGTTACAGGCCGTAATATCAAGCCACGAGAGGTGGGCAACTGCGAAGCCGGCAACCCAACGATACTGTAACGTCGCGCGCGCGATAGGGCCGTGTCCGATATTGGAAATCCGCTGGTGAAAGAGCAAGAGAGAAAGAGAGAGAGAGAGAGAGAGAGAGAGAGAAAAAGAGGGAGGGAGGGAGAGAGAGAACTCCCTCCGGAAACGGTGCGTCGACGCGTCAATCATGCATACGAGAACTGAGTTTCGAAAAAGTCGCGTTTTTTGCGCGCGACCAACGTGTCTCCCTGGCGCGAGGCGAGATTCGCTCCACTCTCTCCACGATAGACGCTTATCCCGCACCGATAAATTCATGATATTTACAAAAGAAACTTAGGGGAAGTTTTAAAAAATGTATAAAATCTGCTTACATCGATGAAAGGGCAATAAAGAAAGTAGCTTCGAAGACAAAAGGAGTATATTAAATATAAATAGTAAAAATTCAATTTAAAAAGGAACAAAGGCTCAATGGATTAAAAGTCGGACAATGGGAATCAAAGGGCTACGAGCCCAAGCTAAGTTTCAATGCTGGTTTAATAATAACACTAAAAAGAATTAGATTAATAGTGGAAGTGTTACAAAGAACGATATAACATATAATGAATTATATTGAATTATATTAAATACTGATTATAAAAAAAATCTTTACAGAAATTCAATTTACAACAAAAAAAAACGGGGAAACTTTTCTGTAGGTATATTTATAGATATATCGTTGATCTATTGAAACTTATGGTCACATGTCTCACACTCGAAATGCGAAGCTGGAGCCGAAAGCGAGCGAAGAAAGATAACATCAATATGGTAATGAGAGAGTTAGAAACAAATAGATAAAATCGTAATACTTATACATGCGTGTCTTTCTTACGTGTGTCTTTCTCTTTCTTTCGCGCGGCGCGATTTATATGTTAAAAAATTCTGTGTCACTTGATCTTTGACCCGCTCCGATGGATCGAATGTTTTCGATTTTGTTCGTATGGAAATATCCGAATTAATTATGGAACGCGTGGAGACGGCGCAAGTCGCTTTTAAAATCAGAAAGTCGTAGTACAATCGCTGAGCATGATCGTAAATTGATGATTTTGTATAACTATAATGTCAGGAGAGGTAAATAAATAAATAGATAGATAGCTAGAAGATAGACGGGAGGGAGAGGGAGAGAAAGAGAGAGAGAGAGAGAGAGAGAATGAATTGATTTAGCGAAGGTCAATACTTATTGAATTAATTAAACTAAAACGTATTATAATATATAATAATCTAATAATATAAATCATCACGCGGCAGATGCCACGTTTATTGATTTCTCGATACCCAAGCTCATTGTTCGGTATATAGAAATTGGAATCGATATTATCTTGATGGATCTCAACCCTACGTTTACAAATGCAAAAGAATTATATGCAATTGTTGAATTTCTGTTATCGCAAAGTCACAATTCCTGTACGTTTACGCAGAATCAAAATCTGACCTCATAGTAATCGAGCAATCTCAACCGGAGTAGGTTTCGAAGGCGATCCCGCTGCAACCACGACCGCAGTGTTCGTTCGTTACGACGCGACGGGATCGCGTGGACTTGGCGGCGGCGGCGGCGGCGGCGGTGCGGCCGGTGCGGGCGATCGGCTAGTCGCGAGCTAGCGTTCGGTAGAGAGAAAGAGAAGAGAGAGGGAGACGACGGTCTCGGTCGAGAGTGAGGAACGGCGGAGAAACAGTCGGAGGGAGGAACGAAGCGGATTTGCGACGTTGCCGCAAAGCGGCAGCGACGGGACGGTGTCGCGTAATCGCGACCGTATTCCGTATATTCCTAGGACATGCACAAGTAGGGGGCCCCGCACGAGATCTCCGCGAAGCTTGGTGACCGAGGTAATAGCCGGAGCAGGGATGGAGGACGGCTGGCGAACGAGACGAGAGGAAGAGAGAGAGGCAGGAGGCTGAGAGAGCGAAGTTGAAAGAAGAGGTTGAGGGAGGGAGGGAGGGAGGGAGGAAGGGGGGAAGGGGGAGGAGGGAGAAGAGGAGGTTGCGAGAGACGGGACCAACGACGACGAGGGGTACCGGCGGGCACGGTAGCGGCATGCAGTGCGGTGCGTTACACCTGCACAAGCGCAACCGCCGCTATATTGCATCGTGTGGGCGCGGTGGTGTCATCTCTCGGCGATCTCCGGAGTGACCTCTCTCTCTCTCTCTCTCTCTCCAGATTCCTCCCGCGTCCCGCTCCCCCGTTCCGTTACCCCCTACAACGGCCACGAATGAGTTCCGTTCCTCTCCTCCGGAGGCACGTCTCTAACCCGAACCTAAACCAGCCTAACCTCGGAGTAACTTCAACCTCCCCTTGTCCCCTCCACTCTCGCCCTTCGGCGCGCGCGCGCGCGTGCGACAGTGCTATCGTATCCCGAACTTCCCTCCCTCCCGACTCGACATCCCACCACCACCGCTGGCTTCGACGGAGTGTCCACTTCGGCTTCACGTTGGGGGATCCACCGAGGTGGGGCTGGCTTGAGGGAAGGGAAGCACGTCGTGCCGCGAGAAGTGGTGGAGGGCGAGGACAGAGATACTGCTCCACAACGCTGTCTTGCTTTCCTGCCTCTTCGTTCACGGTCACACCCGCAGTAAAGCTCAACCTCGAGATGTCGAAAGACTTAACGTTGCTTAGGGTCGGAAACTTCACGCGAGAATCTGCCTGGGTCAAGAAAGGATAGATCGAGAAAGAGGAAGAGAAGGGAGCTTGTGCAGATTGACCTCGATAGCAATGTAGAAATACGGACGGTTCAAATCGACGTTACGATCACTTAAAGAAGCCCGTTCCTTTGAAAACGTTATTAAATGTTCAAAGACTACTTCATCAATATGACAGAACAATACTTCTCTCGCTGATTTTATAATAATATAATCTCGTTTGGTATTGCATTAACATAACAATGTTTCATTCATCATAAATGTGAAATTGTTAATAAATTAAAACAATCGATCTATTAGCGGTCCGACATATTTTCAATATTGTATTTCTCACCTAATAAATTGCATCCCAATAAAACAATATATAAGTATTTCACGTATAAAATGCGTCAGAACAATGTTTCACATTAAAAAAGTATATATTCTACTAATGCGACATCGTTAGCCAAATAAAACTGCGGCTCGATATACGAAATAACATTACGCATTTCGTTTCCACCGCGGCGTCGACTGAGACGACTGCCGGTTCCGCGCGCCGCGAGTTGAGAACCGTCGAGGGTACAGTATCAGGCCGGCTCCACCTAGCATAGGGTGAACGGGTCGGAGGCCGTTGGTTCCTCATAGAGTTGCTCTCTTCTTATTATTGTTACACGAACGTACGCGCGCGCGCAAACACACGCACGCATGAACGCTCGCTCGCAACACGCACGTACGCACTACGCACGTACGTACGTACGTACGTACGTATGCATTCACGCACGCGGCATACGCATGCGCGAGCCGCATCCTGACGGTGGGGTCCGGAAACCGCACCGCGTGGGGAGACCAAGACGCGACAAGAGGGGCGGAAGTGCCCCGTCGTGGGGTGGACGGCGGTGGGGAGGAAAACAGGTTGAATCGCGCGCGCGAGGCATCACGCTGACCGAAACTCCTCCGCGCGGTGGGGAGGGCAATAGTGATTCAGTTCGAGGGGGATAAGGGGAAAATCACAACACACACGAGGGGGCGACGGCACCCGAGGGTGGGAGTGTGCCGCGTGACATGGTAGGGACGATCGGCGCGCGAGGGGTGGCCGGCGCGGCGAGAGGTTGCCGCACTTACTCCTCTGCCTTACCGCGGATTACCATTATCATTATTCCTACTCTCGGTCGGGCGCCACTGACAGCTCTATGTCAGAGCCACCGTTACGATCGAGCCATCGTTATGCGCGGCTTCTGTTCAGTTTGTCGTTTTGCTTTTGGCCTGTGTTTTCTTTTTCCTTTTTCCCTTTTCTTTTTTTTTTAAACTCTTTTTCGCCTGGTATCGCGCTTCGTTCCGCCTGCAGTCGCCTTCTTTGTCCGCTACAAAGAGATCGAGAGCACGCTCTGCCTCTCGCGTGTATCTCTCATCTCCGGCTGTACGGCGGCGCACCGCTGACGCTTTGACCCGTATTTGCACTCTGAACGCTGAACGCGATCGTATAATTCTTAATTTACAATAACACCGAACGCCACTCTTTCGGAAATTCTGGCAAATGCGTTTTGCGTATAGGTACGTGATAATAAACCGTATGCTTTTTTGTATGTTTGACATGGATATATTTTGTATATGGAGAGCAGAAGGAAAATATAAAAGCTGCACATTACCACGCGTGTTATTATCTTATTAGAATTGTATAATAATACGCGTACTATTATCTGGTACATCGAGACAAGAAAGGCTCTTTTTCATTCCTATGTGTGGTTATCCGCGGTAACTTTCCTTTCGCTGTCGCGCTATTTGTTTCCCGAACGCATTATCGCGCATAGTTATAGTAAACGTTTGTGCGGGTATAATCCGCCGAGACTCGGCATCATATTACTCATCGATAAGCATCCACTATCCTCGTTTAACTCCCGGAATGCATTAGTAACGAGAATAACGCGATACCGTTGAGTAAAGTTGCATTGCTTCCCGTTTATAATTCGTTGGCCCATTTTAGATGAAATATATTATAATTTGAAATACTATTCCGTCTCAGACTCCAAAAGTTTTCTATGAATCAAGTTGTAAATAAGTATAATCACGAATAAGGAGCACTGCGTTAAATGACATGCGGAATTATCCGTATAATTTTTTCTGTTGAATTGTCTAAAACGAGTTTTTTAAAGTCACAATTCGCAATTGTAGATAATTGCGGAAAATTCCGGAAAAACGCATAACTGCTCGTGACATATGAATCATTTGTTTTGAAAGTTGGATAGTCAACTGTGAAAAGAGCGTAACAATGCCGGCATTTCGCGATTTTTCAAAGCGCAACGCTCTCGGACAGATACAAGGATGTGCACATTGAACAAGCGCATGTAGTTTAGCCCCATATTTCCGCGGTTAAATAAAAAATTATTAAACAGTATATTTACTAAAATCTTGTGTAAAAAATTCCTTGAGAATTCCCGGATTTTACAGAGATTTTTATTCAAAATATATCAGGTAACAACTTTTTGATAACAACTTTGAAATAACTTAGAGTGTAAGCAGCGCAAACAAACTGTATATATATTGCAAATTTGTAGAAGCTTCCACGAGACTATATTTTTTTCTGTAATTGTAATTGCGAAACATATAAGATACAAAAAAAAAACGATTTTGTTGAAGTAACTGCACGGAAAAAACGATTTTGTTGGATATAAATCTGAAAATAATTCTTATTCAACTATCAAAATAATTTTGTTGAAAGATCAAACTGATTGCTAGAATATCAAAACGTTTTACAGCAATACTTATCATTTTTGAGTTTCCAACAAAATTATTTTCAGATCCAAATTTTTTAATCTTCCAACAAAATTGTTCTTTTCGTGTAAAAATTTAGGTAGATATGAAAATAATTTTGTTAAACTTTCAAAATAATTGTAAGAAACTAAAGCATGGCAAGGCTGTAAAAAATGTTGACATTCTAGCAACCAGCTTGAGCGTCCTATATATATTATTATTTTAATCCAATAAAATTATTTTTAATATTATTTTTAATATATATTATTTTTAATATATTTATCTAAATTTTTAGATGCTTTAGCAAAACTGTTCTTTCTGCGTATATAGCCTAAGGAAAGAGCTACAATACAGTATCAGTGAAATAATTTTCTGCTGTTATCATGATTTTTTTGATAAAAATTCGCGAAATATATGAGAATATGCATAAAAGTATGCAGCTGTATATGTCACATTTATTGTTAGCCAATTGTTGATATCTTGCGTTATCGAGAAAAAAGTAATCAAAGAAACATTGTTTTTAAAAAGAGGCAGAATTGAAATTTAAAAGTAAAATATTCCATAAATTTTTCTGAGTACATATAAAATTCCATACAAATCCTTGATATTAAAGAGTAAATAAATCCTCTGAAAGTTTCCCAGATTTTTCCAAGTAGTAAACATCCTGTTAAAGTTAAAGAAGCGATATCGTCTCGGTCGCGACGCGTTAAAACACAGGGTGGCATCACGGGACGAAATGGATTTAAGCAATCGAGACGTATTTATCGACTGGTCCTCGATGACCGGTCCGTGTCATTAGCGTTACACAGTGGGCGATTATGCGTCCGAGGTACCTGACGCCAGTTCGAAGCGAAGGAACTTTCGCGCCTCGGAGGAGTTGAGAACATCGCCGCCGCCACCGTCGCATTCGTTGAATCATTCGGAATCGGTCATATAGAAGCGAGTGCAAAGCGCAATTATCGTGAAAAAGGAAGAAAGAGAAAGAGAGAGAACCTTCGATTTCATTCTTTCTCTCTCTCTTTCTTCTCGGGTTTTCCTCCTCTCGCGCCATTCCCCGCGAGAATCTCGCCTTCCAAGTTTCTCTTCAACCTTCAGAGTCCACGACCTTGGCGTTTCGACCGGTCGCCGTGATCTTGCCGTCGATCCCGAGGATGATATTCGCGGGCCAATCGCGACCAATGCGAGTAATCACCACCACGGAATGTATTATGTTACGAGATTATATTGCAATATCAGGTCGCAATAATTTCTATAAAGAAAATTATAATCGTGTTTCGTCTCATACACATATTTCTTACGATATCAGAATAATATTAATATTCATTTTAGTCCCATATATTAGCATACGGTATGACGTAAGTGTTCTTAGCTAAATTAGGAAACGTAGACGAATACTTTTTAAATAAATTTCATTACCATACATTACATTAATCTATACGTATTCCTGAATAGCGTAATGCATAAAAGAAAATGCAAACAACCTTAACCTGCTCAAACGATTAAAAATCAAATGTAAAGAGACGAGCTCGATATAATGTGCTTAGATATACATATATATATAGATATTTTAGACAAACGATGACTGCCATCGGCCGCGACAGCGAAATCGTGATCGATACACGCATCGCAAGTGGAGGACGCGCCTCTTGCATTCTCGCAATCAGCGACGGTTGCGAAATAAAATCGTCTCTGTACATACATACACACGATCGGAAGGCCACCACACCTACTCGGTCTCGGTACTCGCACCAGATCGCGCCTTTTACCTGTCATCCGTGAGTAATAATCTTGTAAAGCGCTGCGCACCCCGCGGATGCAGGGTTATGGGAGCAGAGGGAGGAGGACGCTCCTCTCGGCGTGGAAGAGAGGACGGGAAACGAGGGAGAGAAGGAGAAGGACGAACGAGGAGCGAGAAGAAAGGATCAACAACCTGCGGTGCAATCCTCTCCCTGGTATCCTCCGGCAAAACCAATGAGCTACGCCGACAACGGCAAATCTATACGCGCCCTCGCTGCCACTGACCACTGGCTTACTCTTTTTCGCGTTTTTCAAACGAGCCACGCGGATATTTTGCAGATGTAGAAATGGATGAAAACAGCGAATAGCCATGACGGAAATATTTTTACATATCTTCATCATGGATTTAAGGTCTGATATGAATCTACAGAAAGTTCTTATATAATATTACACAAAAAGAAATAAAAAAAGTTTCACTAAAATATCTAAAAATTTAGCTAGAAATAGATCTAAAAATAATTTTGCTGGACCATCAAAATATAATTATGTATGATGCTTGAACTGATTACTAGAATCAAAATTTTTTGTGTCATTAATTGCCTATATTTGAATGTTATATACAAAATGTCTTTGAATTAAGTGTCCAAACTGATACAGCAGCTTTAGCACATGAAAACAAGTTGAAAATATTAAATATGTATCCGATTTCGAAATTACCGAGGTATATTAAAGTTGCTTTTGTAAAAAACATGAATTGAAATAAACATTGTTTAATGTTCTTTATTCAATTAATTTTTTACAAAGGTGCTCAAAAATTTCTCCGTCGATTTCGACACACTTTCTAGCACAAATTAATAAATTGTTTCGAGCTTTTTGAAAAATGTTTCGAGTTCCACGGTTGACATCGGCAACATTAAAATATCAATTGCCATAGCTATTCTGAATCCTGAATCTCTGGAATTCTGGTAGGAGGAATTTTTAAGCACTTTTATAAAAAAAATTAACAGAATAAAGAGAACACTAAATAACATTTAGTTTAATTCATATTATCTTACAAAAGCAACTTCAAAATCTTTTCATAATTCTAAAATCGTTTAAAAATCCGGCATACACATATTAGACATTTTTTATTTGTTTTCATATGCTAAAGCCGCTGTATCAGTTTTGGCATTGAGTTCAAAGACATCCTGTATAATTATTTCGTCAAAATTATTTTCAGTTCTGTATCTAGCTAAATTTCTATATGTTTTCAGCAAAATCGTGTAGAGAATGTAATTCTGTATATTCAGAATATAAAAAATACTTTTTTAGAATTAATCATAAATCTCTATGATTTGTAAGAAATGTTTGTCTTCTTAACTTATCATTTGTATTATTATTATTTGTATTACAAATACATTTTTGATCCATTTCATTCGGGAAAGATAACTTGTACTGCATTTTGCCTCTAATTAAACGTGCTCTTCGCTGATAAAGGTTTCTCTATCACGCATTTCGCGTAAGGTTACTCTGAAAGGTTTGAGTATAATTTCATTAATTACGAAAAAATATTCCTTTTTTTTACACTCGCTGTAAAGAGAAAGAGCGAAGTACAAGTGTTTCGACTGCTCGTAACGGCACTCATAACGGTATCTGGAAACTTCTAACCCCATCGTGTAGCTTCTGCACTGTCTGCAACATATCCGAAGTTCGTCAAAATCGCTCAGGAGGCACACGGGGAAACACGAACGCGTCTCCCCTGCGACTAGTACAGCACGAGGCTGCCTGCGAAGCGCGGAGCGCGCATATCCTATACCCGGCCCCGCCATACCTAACGGTCGCGAGGGGCTTCAGCCATTATCGCGGCGATTGCCGAGTACCTGCCAGTGTTAACTCGCGGCCACGCAGATATCCGCGGAGCGAGGATCGGCAAGGTTAATGCCACCGAGCGAGAGGATCGAGAGGGGCGCCGCTGCCGCCGCCGCCGCCGCCGCTGCGAGAATCCTAGTTACCGGACCACACCCGGGACAAGACGAGAGGCGAGAGGACGACAAGGAGGCGAAAGACGAAAGAACGGTGTTTATCGATAACCCTCCTCGACGAGGCCGATCCGATCACGGAAAACTCCTCGTTCACGCGCCCGCGTTAATCCCGAGGGCGGTAACACGGCCCGCGTAACTAAGTATCTACGAAACACCGCAATTTACGCCGTTTCCGATTACAGTCGCGCGAGATTGATGCACTTGCGACTATATAGGACCGTGTTACAACACGTACGTGAAAGGTTCACGTTTTCACTACACGCATTCCTTGTTCAATCTTTATCACCCTATATGTGCTGAGCGTGAGCTTTTGCACGCATTAAATAAATGAATCTCAAAATCAATCAATAAAGTTTCGATAACAAAAAATCGATAACAATACGATTTCGAGTCGAGTTTCCGAAGTTCCGAAGCACTACGTTTCAATTAAAAACACACTTTAAAACGTATTTATTCTTTGGAACTGAGACTTGCAAAAAAAAAGAGGAGACTTGCGAAGTGCAAATATATACCAGAGCAAGGAACGAAGTTAAAGGTGAGCGGATTCAGAGAAATCTCGGATAAACGGACGAGCTGGTTTCGCTCCATTTCCGCGGTCGTTCAAACTAACGGTAAATAATTATTAACATACGTTCCGATTCTTCAGCAACTTAGTTAGGTATAACGCGAGAGGTAACATCGTAACAATAATAAGTGACAACGAGATTACGACCGGCTGTGAAAAATACTCACGCGTACGGCATATCTGCATGAAGAAAGGTTCGAGAGAAGTCGATGTTTTTCCGCCGTATTATCGTTCCTAAAATAGGGAGCGATGAACTTATATGGCGCACGAGCACTCGTTGTGTCCCCTCTCGCCCCCTCCCCTCTTTCGCACTCCTTCGTAGGACTGCTCGCATAGGCGGCTAAACTAGGGTATTATTCACGGACTAATATTAGAACGGCAATGGTCACCGCGAAAGTCAGCCCTGTGGCGGACGAAGCTATAAAGAAATCGTAATTCTCGGATATGTGCCACGACAGAACGTAAAGCTAACGTATACTGCATGAGATAACGTGCGGCGTGATGCAGAAAAAAAAAGGACAGAAATGCATTGTTCGTGATATCGCGCCGTTGCTATCGCGCGCGTACAGATAGATTTCCCTATAACATCGTGGAGAAGTCTACCGGCTGTATTTCAGAAATATATGACAGACGAATAGAGAAAGGCGCGCCCGAAGTCGCGTGCTGCACTTTCTCCGAATCGCGGATGCTGAAGCGCCTAAACGGGAAGACGGCCACCTTGGTGAATTGGCGTGTTTCGTTGTATTACGTTTTGTATTGTTTTATTCCTTGATATTTTGGCGTGCTTCGTTGCATTACTTTTTCACATATCTCGATTTTCCTACAATTTCTATTTCTTCATTTAGAAATCGTGATTTCCATACAAAAAAAAACAATTTTACTCGAAGATTTTAAAATTTAGCTGAATACAGATCTGTGAAAATAATTTTGTTGGACCATTAAAATAATTATATTGAAAACTCAATATTGATGAGCGATACTACAGTTTTTATATTCTAAAATAGCCAGTTTGATAGCAAAATCTTTTCTTGATAGCCGGTTTTTGAGTTTCTTCAACATAATTATTTTCAGATTTGTATTCAGTTAAATTTGAGAATATTTCAGTAAAATCCGTGTATACGGCAGTTTAGTAAAATAATTTGCAGATATAATAAATAGAATTTCTTTCGAATAAGTTAAGTTCAAATATTAACCTGAAACACGACAAACTGATGGCAACTCATTCGACCTCACAGCGGGATGAGCGCCCCTGCTCAGGAAGGGTGCATAGCTCCGGCGTGGTGTTAGACGGCGTGTCTGTATGGGTCGGCATACTAAGACTTGTCTCCTATAGAACTAGTACAGCTGTTTCGTATCTTTTTCTCTCTGTCGGTCTGCCGACTCTCATCCCTTGCATCGGTCTGTCCCCCTTCCGCTCCGGGCGCATCGACCCCTTCGCGTCCGTAAACGCAAATCCTGCGTGGCCCTTCAAACAGGAAGAACGGCAGGGATGCACGATTCAAACTTACTCGTGCACGATCGTTGGAAACATTCCGTTTCGTGCGCAAGTCTCTACGTCTACTTCTCAGTACGTTTTTATCAACGTCAAATTAATGGCGGCGCAATTAAATATTCCTAATCCGGCGTGTTTCATATTGAAACAGAAGTAAATGGACGTGAATCTGACATTCTTCGATTTTATTTTCTTCCTCTGTCTTTATAATGCATTAAATTTTTTTTAAAAGCAATAAGCTAGAATAAATAAAAAAGTCACCATCGGCAAATCTTGTGCACAATATGTATGCAAATCTGGGAGATAATGCAAGTTTCTCTCTTCCATATCCTCCAATTTTTAGATTTCATGATTTCGATCGCAATCTCTTTCTCTCTCACTTTCTGGCAAGCATGCCAGAAAGTGAGAGAGAATAAAACATGAACAAAATTTCATATTTTAATGCGCAAATTGCATAACATGTTTGCCTGCAGGAACTTTTGGAAGCTGACCCAGTTTCCACCGGTTGCGGTTCAAGCTCGTACATCGAGAGACTTACGTTCGTTATATCAAAATCCCATTCTGTCGCATACAAAAGCCGTAGAGAGAATGACTGACCGATTAACATAGACAGAAAATCGTTCCTCCGCGTGTGACGTTGTGTTTTATCTTGCAAACACTTCTTCCCCGAACGGCATCTAATCGCCGTTTTGTAAACAAGCGCATGGCGAATTATCATTGGCTTATCAGCTATTGCTGTATATGCCTTACTGTTATTGAAAAATAAAGCTATAAATAATACAACAAGCTCTGATCGCGTACTATCTAGATGCGATAAAAGTTACTCCTAAGAAAATTTCAGCAACGACACACTAACGCGCTATACACAAAAGAAGAAAACGCATATCAGTGCTTTTGAATTTCCGATCTGGATTTCTGGCTTCCAGGTATCAAGAGGCACTCTGCTGACAATTTTTAATTCTTTTTAAATTTAATTTAAATAACAGATATAGGCTTATAAAATTCAAATATGCTCGGAAAGAACAATTTTGCTGAATCCAAATCTGAAAATAATTTTTGTTCAACAATCAAAATAATTTTGTGCAAAAGTCAAAATGATTGCTAGAATATCTATCGAAATATTTTTAGCAATTATAGCAACGTTTTATAGCAATGCTTAGATATCAGTTTTAATATTCCAACAAATTATTTTGATGATTCAACAAAAAATTATTTTCAGATCCGTATTTAGCAAAATTTTTAGACAAAAACTTTCGACAAAATCGTTCTTTCTGTGTGTATGATAAAAAGGGCTAATGAGTCACGCTGGGTATTAGTGCTAAAATAATATATTTAAATATTTCTATCATACATTCATTACATAAATACGTGTTATGGTGGTATTAGACATTTCGACCTTTAAAATTACGGTCATCCTCAGTGATCATTTAAACGTTTTAATTTTTAGTTTAAAAATTAATTTTTCCTTTCTTCGGGAATTTCTCGGGACAGTCTCGTAGTTTACCTAGAATTCTCATTTATTTCGAGTAGTTTCCGAACCTGGTTTCCGAATTCCATGCAGGCAAAGAATTCGGAAACTGTGACAGCCAATACTTTTCGGAAGAATATACCTGCTCCTCCATCCAAAAAGAATCCTGTTTTAAAGACAAATCTATCGTAGTTGTTTGCGCGCAGCTGTCAGAGATGCGCAAGTTCACTCTTACGGTGGAATGCAATGTTACCTGCCTAGCATGTAGCTTACTTAATAACGTTCTCTCTGTCTCTTCGTCTCTCTTCCTCTCTCGCTCTCCTTTTTCATCTCCTCTCTCTCTCTCTCTCTCTCTGCCTTCCACTCATCACGCCTTAAATTTCCCTCCTCACAAGGCACTTCGTGCGAGAGTTAATTACCTGTTACACACTCCGCAGAGTAGAAAATGTCAGTTTCTAATCTTCGTCTGTACGTATATACGTTAAGCTTTCTAAGCGACTTTTCGTACATAATCGAGAGCTCACGAATGGGGAGAAAAATTGAAAGTGGAACAGTGTTATGAGTCGCATTGCTCATTTTTTAATAGGCATAGAAACACTCGATCTATTCCGCATTATATATGTATATAGAACTCGTCTGCATTCGTATAATAGCTTTTTGTACAAAGAGAATAATGACTATAAAATAATCACAAAAGCTGCAACTATACTTTTATTGATTTATTAAGCCGTTGTCCATTCCGGCTTGTGCACGGCTTAATCCTCGTACGCAGGTACAAAACGAGCACTTTTCACGTCGGTATAAACGCGATAAAGCGAGTGATAACGCAATTTCACGTCCGTATCATCGAAAAGGACTCGTGCGATAGGAATCGAGCGAATTAATACCGTTCGGACGGGACGGAAACGCAGGTAAGAAGTCGGTCGCGTCTCCCACCAGAGCTCAGAAGAAGAGGGTCCCGCGGGGCGATACAATTTCGTTCCTTCCACGTTTTCGTTCCTTCCGTTACACGCGAGTACCCCCGTTCGCCGCTCACGCGCGCGCCTAGATCCGGTCGGCCGGATCCTTTCGTGCGGATCAATTTGCATTCGCCGTGATTTGAGCACCGCTGCGCACAGGAAACGTTTGTAGTGCGATTAATATCCCGAGGTGTGGTACTACCCGGACCGCGCACGTCGGCCGTCAGCTGTCGTCGAAGAGGGTCCAGAGCACCGGCGAGCGCTCGCACAAGCGGCGCGACCTTGCCGGCCAGTTGTCTTCGCTCCGGTCGGCTAATTAATACCGCAACGTCGCGCGCGCGCGCGCGCGCGCGAACATGCGTCGTGGCGACGTCGGCCGTCAACGATAAGCCCGCGGTCGCGATGCCGCGCCGCGCCGCGCCGCGCGCCGTCGCGTATCGACGCGTATCGCCGAATTGGCCCGGCATTACCGCAACGGGAATGGATTCGACACGCTCGCTTTCGACGCTTCGACGAAACCTTTGACTCTCCCCGGGACGTGACACGCGCAATTAAACTCCGCGGTTCGTTCGATCGGTCCCCGTGTAATTCAATCAATATAATTCGAGCTAATTCAGGTTAATTGTACGCAATCGCCTAATCTCGCATTCGATCTAATTGTGTTAGCAGCAGCGTAAGGCTCAGGCGAGGGGGAGAAACTGGAGGCATCGCGTTATCGTTAAACGGCGAGCGATTTGTTGTCGAAGTGACAACATGAGCGCGAACGGAAATCGGGAAGGGGCGGGGGGAATCGAACGCGAGAAAAGTTACCGCGAGCTACGGAAAATGGAAGCAATGAAATCGACTATTTATAGATCCACCTGTTGTCTATTCTAAAAAGGCTAATGCTAGAAAAAGAATGCTCGTCCTCTTGAATACATAATTATCACAGAAATAAGACGTACATTTACATGTTGTAGTAAAGTGTTTTGATAGTACTTTTTATTCGACCGCGGTCTGCACTAATGTATGCGCGAGAGTGCAACGATATATTTAGATCTCAGCAAGAACTGCGAAATCACGATGCGCCGCACGCGAGCTCCCCGATCGCAGAGAGTAACAAGTGGGGAACCGATTAAACGGAGCCGCGGCGAACGTTCCCTCTCGATTAAAAGGCAGCCTGGAAAACTCGTTTGCCCGAACTGTGTCACTGTCACGGTAATTGGCGAAAAAGTCGAGTTACTACGTTACGAGAAGCTCCGTATCGCGGCTTCATCCTTGAATTTTGTCGTAAAAAAAACAAAAGAAAAGAAGCTCTAGAAGAAGTTTATGCATTTTAGGCGATTTGGCAAGCACGTATCAGAGATTGTTGGATTTATCTTTTTTTTTTACTCAATTTTACATGCTGAATCCGAAAATTATAGTAGCTTAGTATCCGGGAAATTTTTTTAATTACATAGTATGATTCCTTTATTTTGTATATAAAAGTATTAAGGTAAAGCTATCGAAAATTCAATAGTTTACGAGATATCTGATACTCTATTATGTCATATTTTGATATAAAATATGAAATATCTAGTAAACTATTGATTTCTTGATAATTGTATCTTAATACTTTCATGCGCAAACTAGTAAATGAATCAATTGATGTAAAGAAAACATTCAGTTGCTTTTAAAAAAAAAATGTAATTGTATTGCAAATTCCATATTTTTTTAAAAGCAACTGAGTGTTTTCTTTACATCAATTTCATTATTTGGTGCATAAGATATTAAGATACAATTTTCAATAGTTTTTTTAAGAAATCAAAAATTAGATATTTCGATGCAAAATTTAAAATGTAAACATAACTTAAAATAACTTGCATGTTTCCAAGCCTTCATGAGAAAGAATGAGAAGATAATATATATTTATAAAAATAAAGAGAAATTCGCAGACATGACTCGATAAAATGATAAAATAATGATTACTGTCTTCTGTCAAAATATATTCCAAAGTTATACGTCCGGATATTAAGACTATTTTAACTGTATTTTTAGCAGCAAGTAAAATTGAATAAAAAAAAGATAAATTCAACAATCCCTGTATGCTTTCCAAATTGCCAAAAATGCATAACGCTCTACACCTCTATTTACTAATTGAGAATATCTACAAAATATAAACGTACTCGCGCAAGCTATTGTATAGGTATCTGTCGTTCAACAAATTCGACATGTTCATTGTTGAAAAAGCCATTCTCCAACACATTTTGTACACGTTTAATACTTCTGTAAAGCATAAAAATGTTGTCCGACACATTTAACATGTTCATTGTCAGGAAAGCTGTTCTACAACACATTGTACACGTTCGACACTTCTTGCAAAACGTAAAAGAGAATTTGAGATAACCTTTTTCGAGAGAGAATCAAGAAAAGTCACCGATCGTAACTAAAAAATTTAATAATCGTATCGGTATTATTGAGTGCCGGCGAATTCCAGCGTGTCTTGCCACACTTGACATAAATTATGGCGTTGCCGTTAACCTGTGTGTAAGCCAATTTGTCCAAGAGAGGTACAGAGTACGACTTATTGAATGATTAAGGACTAAACATTCCTTTCAGGTTCTAGACGCGATATACCGGTACTCGGTTTCCCGACCGGCGTGACACGTTCGCCGCACGCGTTCCAGATTCCTACGGCGGCTTAAGTCGCCGCGAAACGCGGCGCGACACAATCGCGCGATAATCAGAAATATATTTCTATGCAGAAGCCCTAGAGAAGGCCCGCTCCTCGGTCGGGCGTAATCTATTATTACGGATCACTGCGAGTTTAATGCGCCCGGCTTATCTGCGTTCACCGTCGCGCGAGTGCGTGCTATCTCCCGCGTAGGTACCCGGTGAAACTGCCTCGGGGCCTTCGGCGCATGAGTTTAGGTATAAAGCAAAGAGTTTCTCCAAGCGCACCTACTACCAGCAGATACCGCACGTCGCAACGCACGGCCATCGGAATTCCGTACAAGAGTCAAAGTCGTGGCTTCGTTGGTGCTGAAGTATCTTAAACGAGCATACCTGCTTAAGAAATGTATTATAATACTAGCAACTTTTTCAAGATCGACCTTAAAAATGAGCCCGATGAATTTTCGACGATGATATTTCAACGACATTGAAACATTAATACATGAATATTTAAACTTTTAAATAACATAGGAGAGGACAGAGCTATTCGAAACCCGGGGCAACTCTCGCTATACCTCGAATACTGCATTACCGGATGTCAAACTGAATTTTACCTAGAGATTGCACCTTTTTAGCCTTACATTTATGATTATATGACGCTTACATTCGGTAATGCAGTATTCGAGATATAGCGAGGGTTCCGAATAGCCCCGTCCTCTCCTACACGGAAAGAACGATTTTGATGGAAGGTCTAAAAATTTTGCTGACTACAGATCTGAAAATAATTTTGTTGGACCATCAAAATAATTTTATTGGGAATTAAAAAATGATGAGCATTGCTAAAACGTTTTTATATTCTAGCAACCAGTTTGAATTCCCAACAAAATTATTTTCAGATCTGTATTCAGCAAAATTTTTAGGCCTTTCAGCAAAATCGTTCTTTCCGTAACGCATGTAAGACATTGAATATTATTATCTTCGAAACATTTTAATTCAAACAATCGGAAAACACATGTCAGGTTGATAAATCTTAATTTTAATTTTCGAGACAGTATTGAATAGTATCGATATTTTGCTATAAGTTTAAACGTGCCTATCCGTACACGCGCTGGATGATTACACGGCTCGGAGACAAAAACGAGAGAAGAAGAAAACAGGCGTGGATGAGAGGATACGGGCATTTACGGTGAACGCAAAAAATTGCAGAGGAGGAGAGATATCGACGGGTGCCTAATTTGAGCCAACCTCGAACGCATAGTCGTGTCTTCATCGATCGATCCATCGCCTTGAATTAAGCGCCTCGGAAAGTACGAGATCTTGCAAGCAAGAAAGAACGGAAAATGAAGAACAGGAGAAAAAGTGAATCTTTAATGGGACAGATAATAGAGAGGAATGGATGATAATAGCATGTGAGAATTACAATCAGATTTCGTTATACTCGCCTTACTTGTCTCAATCTTATAAACATTTAGAGAAACATGGGATTATATTTTATAAAGTTTTTTAAACTTACTGTATTATATAATTTACGCGCGATTGCACATTCTCAGAAATTTTAACGATAAGTTGTAACATTCAAAGTAAAAAATTAAAAAGTTCCGACAATTTTTCAGTTCTCGTATAAATATCTTCTAAATTCTTGAAATATTTTTTCTTTAATTGTAATCACACTTGCCATCCTATATCTTTCTAATTTGCATTTTTAATCGATACAATTCTTCTTGAAATATATTGAGATAGCTGTAGCTATTTTTTTCAAGAGAAGCCAGACTTACGTTGTACTAAAATTAAGTAGGACCTAATTTTTCGTTGTTGATTGGCCAATTTAATAAAATTTTCTGATTGTTGATCCACTAAAAAGACACCTTTCCACTGCACCCGTTTGATCACGATTGAAACCATTGCAATTACAATCGTTCTCAAAGAGATATCGTTGAAATTCTAAAATATTAATATAAATAGATTTATATTAATATAAAATATTAATATAAATATTAATATAAATAAAATATAAATAGAATACTTCTCAAGAATCGAAGACCTTCTAGAAAAATGTACAAAAACAAGAATCTGAAAATTTAATAATATACACATAAAGCAACTGAATAACTTCAACAAAATGACATCTTGTAACTTTAAATATACTCATTGAACATAACAGTGACGATATGATAACAGTGACGAAATTAATTTATTTTGTATTTGTGGTGTAAGAAAAGAATTTGCATGATTCTCTCTCTCTCTCTTTCTCGTAACATAAAATCTGTAATCAATTTTTTCCTGTTCTTACCACTCGCGATTTAATTTACAACAAGTTTAACACGAGATCTGAGGTGGGATTTTACCTTCTTTTCGTTCCAACCTTTCTTGACCACGTGTCGTGTCATGTTATAAGAAAGTAATCGTGATGGTAACAAAGAACGCGGAAAGTCACTTTTGTTATTCACAATCTCTTAGAAAAATTAAACGCTTATCTCTTGTCTTCACTGGACACTTTCACTGTATGTGAAAAATTAGTTCGCGACACGATCACGATTGTCGTGTAATGCGAGTGTAAATTGTCAAAAGGTGTCATCAGAATCTTCAGAATCGCATTCAAAATTTACATCATCTAATCATTTTTACAATTTTTTCACGATACTGATAATTACACTATCGATTATATTTTATTTAAATATTGATCATATTTACTATTCTTATGCGTTCGTCATTGTAAGTTAGAAATTAGAATTATTACAGTTCCGAGCTCTTTTCTTAGTTCCCGAGTGCTTCTTACAAGTGAGCTGCCCTAAACAAACTGGAAATCTTCGAAAAAGTAGTCTGTTGTAGATACCTAACCTAACTTGGTGTCTATTGTTCAATAAGGATAATGGTTTCTTCACTAGTAGTTCCTTCAAAATCATACAGCTTCATCATCAAATCATTCAATGCTTGCTGGACAGTTACGTAAGTTCACGACAAAATTAATGAAATCTGCAGGGAAATAATTATTTTTACATAATGCACTATGTTCTCATTTTCACATTTCTAGCTTTCTCAGAAAAAAATGATTTTGGGAAAGACCTGTTTTTGTATTTTTCTGGAAAATATCGATAAAAACCGGTTGTTACTGTTAGCGTAGCCCTTAAAAGAATGTGGAATTTTGTTAATCCAAGCTCTACTGAGCTATTAAGAGTCTACTATCGTTATTTGTATATTAATTTCACTAATATATTATTTTAATTTTATTTATAAATTACTTCAGATATATATATATATATATATATATATATATATATATTGTATGGTCTACCCTAAAACTTCCTGTGGACTAATTTAAAAAAAGACATATTTAGAAATATATTGACGCATTCGCATCAAATTATTCATGAAAAGAACGATTTTCTGGAAGATCTAAAAATTTTGCTGGATACAGATCTGAAAATAATTTTGTTGGATCATCAAAATAATTTTGTTGAAAATTCGAAACTGATTGCTGAAATATCAAAATGTTACACAGCAATGCTCATCATTTTTGAGTTCCCAACAATATTATTTTGATAGTCCAACAAAATTATTTTCAAATCTGTATCCAGTTAAATTTTTAGACCTTCTAGCAAAATCATTCTTTCTGTATTACAATAACATACAAATATACACCTACATATTTTTTAAAAAGATTACTTGATATATCTTTTTTTAAAATAGTTTTTAAGAAAGATTATCACAGCCCATTGAATATCTTGCTGAAAATGGAGCTTGCAGTAATCCGATTAAGTTTTACGAAGAGCTATTTATCATACAAACACCGAAATGAAAACTTTTCCACCATTCATTTGTCTCGAAATATTTACATGATAATACGAAAAGTATACTGCGGAACAAAGAAATCGCATAATTCCTTTTTCTATTATAATATACGATTGTAGCCAGGACTAAGGAAACAGATTCAAGGTCGTTACACAAAAGGGGTATGAATGTAGGCACACGTCCGAGAAAGTATCTCGGAGATTCGAGAAAAATCTCATCGATGCGAGTGTCAGGAAGCGTAGGTGCAGGTAGCTTATAAGTTTAGATGCAGGGGGATACATGACATGAGGGGCGAGAGACAGAGAGTGGAACGAAGAACGAAGAGAGGGGCTCGCCGGTGTGCCCGGTCTGCACTGTCGTCCTGCAATAACCGTTCGCTCTTTGTCCGCTCAGCTGCCTCCTGCTTGTCAGTGGTTGTCAACCTTGTCGCAGATCGCGTACGATCGTCAGTCTCGTCCTACCGTCTCGCTCCGTATCACGTAAAACCCTACTACATGTTTTCTCGATTCTTGGTAGAACGACGTTGCATAACGTTGCATCATCGTTCGAATCGTTGCGAGCAAACGAGAAGGATGCTCATCATTATCGGCAAAATCAATATTAAACGAAATAAACGTAAGCTATTTTTACGGATTATCGAAAGTTAGACGCAGCTAATATCGAACTTATTAATTCAATCGTTTCGTTTAATAATTAGACAAAAATTAGATACATCTGATCAATTGATTGAATTGACCATTTCTGTTAATTGAATTGAATTGTTTTCTAGACTGTATATAAAAACTACGCAGCTTCTTATATAAAGAAGATCGTACATTCATTTAAACACTACCTGTACCAGTAATTGATCTTTTATATGTTATTTAATTACGCGCTTTATAATTATTTTTTATCTCACTTGTCCTTCGAATAATTGCGACGTTGGCTGTTTGTTCATGAAACGCAAATCAATAATCAGCCAATACGATTTTCTGCATTCGCGTCACCGTTACGTACTAAGTGTCTCATTTTAAACGACATAACGGAACATCTCAGAGACCCGCGATGTCAATGAAAATGTTTCAGACACAGATTGTTTGCTCTCAAAGACAAATATATCTTTGTTCTGGATGGAGTTATTTCTGTGACTTCAAGGTTATTCTTATATATTTTTTTAAAATAAAACCTTGTCTTACACAAATTGAGTCTTCTCATTTTTGTACAATAAAGTATCAAAGTGAAATTGTTAAAAAAATACATCTTATGGAATATTTTTATTTTTTACACCAAAACGTATCAGCATAAGATATAAGATATCATAAATTATTCACTTTTCGATAATTTCGCTACAATATCAGAATATATGCAAAATAAGGAGAATCGATTTACATAAAAAAAAATTGTGGTTCTATTTTAAATAAATGGAGTCACTTTGAAACTTCGATGAATATACATCTATAATACACGAAGACATACACTCGTAAAGATATCTCCATTGAAACCAACTGTTGCTGAAATATATTCATTGCTATCGTTTGATTTTCCATATTCCATTTGTACCGAATATGGAACACCTTGTATACATGTACATTTTTATGTAAACTAAATTAAAATCAATATTTATGAAAAGTTAACATTTCGCGATCGGTCTCGAGAACTTTGCACTTTACGTAATAATACAGCTGCAGCAGTATGTATAAGTCACTATATAATACATCTATCATTGACTTACATTACGTCAGCGATCGGGATCCGAAAGTACATCAAGATTTCACTGTTACTCACCTGAAACAGAAAAATATAACGGGCATGTGATGTTAGCTTTCCAATTAGGGTGTTATTGCGAGCGACTACTATTGAATATTTGAACATTTCGAATCATCGAGCTCGCGCAATTTTATGAAAAATAGATGGAACGGAAAGATATAGGAACAATATTCAGAAGGTAGAAAAGTCGTGAGCTGTGAGAAGGTACGAGAGGTAAAAAGAAGAGTGACAGAAAAAAATACGTAGACAGATATGAAATGGTCAGTATCGAGCGCCCCACCCCAACGAAGCATCCCTTCGCACTCTTTGCGCTTTACTTTACGTCTTCTACTGCCTCCCTCACCCTCCTCCAACTCCTCTTGCTTCTCCTTCCCTCTCTTTCTCTCTCTTCGTCCTCTTGCCACCTCGCGACAGTCCACGATCGCCAATATCCTTTATCACGATCTCCCACTTACGTGACTAAGTAGCATGAATTTGTTTTGATGGTAGATCGCTACGTGTCATAGCATTTCGCACAACAGAACTACGATGTTAATAATCCAGTAATAATTCAGCGACAATTTATAATAGCTTTCTCTCTGCGTTTCCATATGCTATATTAGATATTAGTTTCATCTAAATAAAACACATTATCGATGTATGACAACACGTATTTATATATTATACATTTCAATTTAGTAACCTATATAGTTATTTGCGATTTGAAACTCTATTTCCGTGAAATAGCCACAATTGCGTAGGCTGATTAATTAAGCACGATTTTACCTGAATATTATCTCCGTATCGCTGTACATTAATTTAAATTGATTGTGAAGAGTGAAAACATTGAAAAGGACGAGAGTCAAACAAGAGGCACCGTGACGCTTCACCTTTGGCATTTTTTCGCTCTCCAAATTGCTTTCCGTTGAAACTACCAACGCATATAACAAATCCGAGAGCGATTTGACATTTCAATACAGTTATTGTTATTCCGCGATTTGCGAATTCCAATCGTGAAATTTTAAAGACCCGCTCGGTAATTGAAATCCCGTATCATTTTACCGAGTTCAATTGTCTATGTGCGAAAGTGTATTGATAGAAAAGACGACGTCTCTCTCTGAACTTCCCCTAAATCACGTCAGCTCCGCAATCGCTACCACGATGTATCGCGGTACCGAGGAAAGAAGGGTGTATTGATCTATAGCCGGCGCTGTCCGAGGAACTCGCGAATTCGGAAGGTCTGTCTCCGCGACAGATAGACCGCGCCGAAGTCAATTTGGAGTGCCGGAGTTACGTACGCTTGGAGAACGAAATTAAACAGGCAAATCTAATTTCCCCTTGGCGATACGGGTGCGTCGTACGACCGCAGACCCTCTCCTGTTTCGCGAGCAGCTCTCCTCTCTCTCCTCTCTCTCTCTCTCTCTCTCTCTCTCTCTCTCTCTCTCTCTCTCTCTCTCTCTCTCTCTCCACAATCTGACGTTGAAAATGTCAGAAAAAGCGGACGAAGTTTGAGAGACGGCATTTGTGGAAAGGAGGAGAAAATACCACCCGTGCAATTATGCCGGTTCTCTCCCCCTGAGACAATTTCCAGATATAACTTGGATATCAAATATTCTCGTCTCTTCGTTCCCAGTTATATCGTCTCCATGCGACGGATTACGCAATGGAGTGTCCCAACATATGTTAAAGTACGAACGACGATAAAAGTCGTTACTACGATATTCGTTATCAATGAATTAAATCCTTAATCTATGTATCCATTATCTGTCTATGTACAATAGATACCGTCTAATCTAATGTACTATTGTTCTGCAACGTGTACTTGGAATTAATATCAAGCGCACGCATCAATTACAAAGCGCGTATTCCGGTCATGTTCGGTACCCGAGTCGTATAAACCTTACAATTATAAATAGACTTTATTCGGTAACTTATTGAACGATCAATGAACACAACTATCATGCCGCTATAGTCATTACGCGTCAACGCCACGTGGAGCCTTATTTATGGAAACGCAATACGCTGCATGCACGCAAATTGATTTTTATAAAAAATAAAAAAAAAATTCCGAAGTTATAGAACGAAAGTGACGTAATTGCTTTTTATTAATAAACGCGCTGTTTTTCTGAATCGAGCGGAAGAGCAAGCTCGTGAACGCGCGCGCGCGCCTATACATGATACGCCGGCATGAAAAATATGTGTCACTCCGTGCCTCGCCTGTCAAACGTTTCTAATGGCTAAGATTATTTCGTTCACGCCGCTTCCGTCTCAATATGACACGAATGAACGTGCGATGAAGTACGATTTAGCGCGCGCATAGCGGCCGTTAAAATAGGATGCCCCCGAGTGGTTTGTTCAACGATTTATAACACGTACGTGATATATTGTGTAAATTACGTAACACGATAAAATCACGAAAGTACACAAAGTGCAACGACATTACTTTAACAAAAGCACAAAACACGACATATCATCTGAACGGTTTAATGTATTTTCATATCAAAGTATAAGTTAGTCACACATATACAAACGCAGTTGGAAAATGTTTAAATTGTGTTAAGTTTAACATATTTTACTCGTCCCAAACGGTCCACTTAAATTTTTATATTAATACAAGGTGAATAGATGTTAGAATGTAACACAAAAAATGTGATATAATTTGAAAATAAATTGTAGAAGCATATTTCTTCAGTAAAATAAATATTTATATGTTAAATTATATATATTCATCTTTCATTCATTTATCTTAGAATTTACATGCTACAATTACATTTTGCTACAATTATTTTTATATTACTTATTCACTTACACATAATTCGTGTTATTTTACTAAGAAATGTTAAATTTAATAAATATCAATTTAATAGAAAAATTTAAATAACATGATCACATTTTATTAAATTAACACATGGGTATGTAAAAAAATTCAACATAACAATTATAACAAGGACCGTTTTTAACACTAGTATGAAACTATTTTTTACTGGACCAAGTACATATTTCACTGCGATAGAAAACCAGAAATTGACACTTAAAGGTTGAGAAAAATATGAAAATTTATTTTCCTGTCTTAGACGCACAGAAAATACTTCGTCGTAAAGTAAAATAAAAAGGTGAAAAATATTGTGGAGATTATCTTTTCTATATTCTTAAACAGCCGATTTACGAGACTTCATTCAATTGTCATAATAAAAAAATTTATACAAACACACATTGTCAGTTTAGATAAATATATCGTTGATGTTTCTTCTTCAGAATAGTCAAGATGCGACGTGTCTCTACCCTTGTTTCTAGCGCGGTATGCCAACAGCCCCCCGGGTCTTCCACTCTATTCTAGAATTACATCAGACCTAGCTATAGACGTGCTGCTATCATCGAATCAATAAATACTTGCCTGGTCATGTTGGGGAACACTTGGCGGCTATCGAGCTCACGAAGAGTATCTAACAATACGGTAACCGCTTAACCCTTTAACCGTCCGCACATTGGAAAAGTGTCCGCTGGTATATATAATACTGGCGCTCTTACACATATTGTGGAATAAATGGCATTCGGAAAGCGGTGTCGCTTGACAAACTACACGAAACGGCTGATACAATACGTCGTATCGTTATCGAATTTCAAAAGCGCGACGCGATAAAGCGCGCGTTGATTGTCCCGTTTCTCAAAGTGCGCGCTCCGTTACGCCGAGGGCAAATACGTTAAAATTGTGTCTCGTGTGGATAAATTGTATCTTAAGCAATCGCCACGTGCATTAGGCGGCGCATTTTCGCGATGTGACACCGAGTGGTCACGTATAAATTGAAACTGCCAAGCTTTTATATGTGACACCCAGGCGATATACGTGCATTAGGCGGCGCACTCTCGCGTAATCGATAGACGGGTTTCATAATTACGCAAAGATCGTTTTACATAACGAATCTTTTTATCTTCTTATACGCGAAGTCACGTATATCTCTATATGTTTGCACAAATTACTCTCTTCTCTCTTTTTTGTTTCTTTGCAATTGCGCGTTAAACTTTGTAAGATAATCTCGCGCATAATTTATGTTTATCTGCTAATTGAATAAATTATTTTCATCACAATGTACATACTTGTATACTTCCTAGAAATGAAATAGACGTCTATGTAACTATGTGGAAAGAATGGTTGTAACAAATTTAAGAATTTAGCTAGAAATCTAAATATAATTTTGTCGGACGCTCAAGCTGATTGCTAAAATGTGAAAACTTTTTGTACCATTGGGGTTGAATATCCTAATTATTTTGGACAGTTCAACAAAATTATTTTCATATCTGCAGCTGGCTGAATTTTTCCCATTAGATACTTCAAAATTGTTCTTTCCATGCTGTGTTTCCGATATAGAAACGTAAAAGAGCGACAGCAATGCGATTTGAGGATCACTGTCAAGCCAGCACCCCCCTCGGTACTACGAAGCCACGTTTCCTTTCTTCTATCATCCCCTTGCTCGCTACCTTATCCACCGGCAGGACGCCACGGAATTGATGCGGTACTCGCTACCATGTGAACCATATAGACCGACGCCGTCCGACTTTACCTGAGCGTAAAAACACTGCCGCGCGGAACACCATATGGTTATGAGCGCGGCTTTCGTATGGTGGTTTAACCTCATTTCAGCCAACTTTAAGACCGCCTATCACGGGGAGAGACGTCGCGAGCGGGGTAACGTAAAAACCGAGAAACTGGGTCAACGATAATTTTCAAACTGTGATATATGTTAGTATCTACCTAGTAACAGACTCGGTCTTCCGCATGTATCGCAACTCTCGGAGATTATCGGCGTATTACGTAATCATATATTTTTACATAACGCAGCAAACGCAAATGTACGTTCCATATCGAGGTACACGTATCTCTCGAAATATACCGGGCGCGGGTGAAAGAAAAAAAGGAAGTATTATGATTTCAAAAGCAACGAGAATAGCATTTGTCCGTCGTAGATAAAGGATATCTACTGCGACGTGCCAAGCGACGTATACGTATGTAATGCGCAGAATAGCTCTTATGTACACAGAATTTCTGTTTGACGACCTGGTATTATTTATTCTGCACTTTTCTCACAACTGATCTCGTAAGACAATCGAGCGGACTTATGCAATCGGTGAGTGGGATCGCCGAGCGGGATCGCCGGAGCAACGAAGGAGAGGTTTGACGAAACTGTTCGTAACGCAAGAGTAGCGACGCGACGTAGGAAAAACCGCAAACTGCTCCGAATTCTACGAGTAAAAAAAAACTCGGAAATTAGACTGCCGAGACGTTCTAATCAGAGGGACGCAAGAATTGAAGGACAGATAATCAGGGCTCTCTCTCTCTCTCTCTCTCTCTCTCTCTCTCTCTCTCTCTCGATAAGCTCAGTGCAGAAAGAGACCCGTATGAAAGTTCTGACAATCTCATTAACGCAACATATAACACGCGCGAATTGAGCCTCGCGTCTAATAATATCTATCCTATCAAGAGAGGCAGAAACGGACGTTGATTTTAAAAAGAGCCGTATTACCGCGTTATCGTGTCAAGGAATTGGACATGCGATTAGACATGGAGCAGCGTGCACGTTACATTCGAGCCATACGGTCGATGAAAGTTTTTGATACGTTAGACAATATATGCCGGAAACAAACGAGGGATTATAATGTTTACTTTTAAACATCAATATACAGATCAAACGTTTGGAAACTTCTTAAAAATATATACTCTTGGGATTACTTACTCAAATATCCATATAACAATATATTTTTAACAATAATTCTTTGAATCCAATAATTATTGCATAAAACCAAAAACAGTTTATCTACGATGTTTTTTTTATCGGTATTTCATATACATATAGTTGTGTGTGGTTTATCTGTGTCTTTTTAATGATATATCCAAACTTTTGATCTAAAGCGTATGTTTACGTTCTTATTGTTATTTTTATTGACGTCAATCGGATTTACTTTTTTCATTACTACATTATTTCTTACAAGCGATAGAAACGAATGGATTTTTGTACATCATTGTTTTCAGTTTACGGGAACGTATAGTAACGTAAACAGTATAGTAACAATTATATTTAGATGCCCTTTTGCGTTTCGCTATACGCGTCTGAAAAATCATCGGCGACCGGTACCTAGATTCAATCTCTTCTCATTCCCCGTACGTCGCTGTCGTCGTCGCGTAAGACGCAGTTGAAAACCGCTGCGGAACACTCAGCTGGAGCTCTGGAGGTGCTCGCCGAGGAGAAGAGGGACGAAGCGATGGCAACAGCGCTCGACGGACGGGTGGCATCGCTTCCACGCGCACGCGAGCGAGTGAACGAGCGAGCGAGTCGAGGGAAGAGCAAGGACAAAGAAAGAAAGAGAATATGAGAGAAGCGGACGCGTCGAGGGAAAAAGAGACGGTGGAACACGCGCGCAAGCGTGCATTCGTACATTCGTACATTCGTATTCGTGCCAGGCGGGGCAAGAAGGGGTGCGACAAAGGAAGAAAGAAAGAGAGAGGAGATATGCCGCCTGTGAGGATGGAGGAAGGAAACAGAAAGGGAGAGAAATGGTGAAGAAACGAATACGTATATGAATACGAGCGTGCGTATGAGAGAGAGAGAGAGAGAGAGAGGGAGGAGGAGAGAGAGAATCAGCGCATCGCGTGAAATGCATCGTACAGCACGCACACGAGTATCCCTCCTCCGCGCGCGCTCCCTCTCTCTCTCTCTCTCTCTCTCTCTCTCTCTCTCTCTCTCTCTCTCTCTCTCTCTCTCCTCTCTACGCACGATTCCCGTAGCAATTGGTAAACTATCCTCGGCGACACGTACTTACCTACGCATCTGGCTTGATCGCGCGACTCTCGTCCGGCAAAAAAGTCCGGCGCCGGGAAGCCGTACGGAGCGGCGAAGGATATTTTTGCTCGAGTATTCGTGTCCTTCATTCGTTACGTCCCACCCGCCCCCTTTCCCGCTTATCGACACATTGTTCCGAGGATTATTATGTTCCGAGGAGCGCACAATTTCCAGTCTCATTAGAGCACATTCTATCGGAGGTCGAAACACGACGAAAAGAATAAGAAGCAAGAAATTGAACGTGAAAAAATTAGGCATAAGTCAGAGATAAACAATGCGATTTTTCGTCCTCTTGTGACTTTTTCCTAATTCCCTATGTTCAATTCCCCGCTCCTTATTCCTTTCATTGTGTCTGATAATGAACTCTTGAAACTGTAAATTCACGTCGATGTCTTATGTCAATATATTTGTAAAAAAAAATGTGCTTTCGGACGCGTACAATATTTTCCGTGATGTATTACTTGCATTAATTTAAATTTTTTTAATCATTTAATATTAATTGTTAAACTTAATAATAATAATTACTTTAATAACAAGTACTTGAAGAGCATATAAAGTTTACGTCGACACGTCTCTCGGGCGTATGGATTCTTATTACGCCGCTCGTCCGCAGAGAGCGGAGAAAGTTTCCCGCGTGCGAGTCACGCAAAAGCGCCGGGGGAATCGCCGAAGACGACGGATGTGCAACGCATGAGCGTTACGCAATATCCGTTTTACCAAAGTCCTCGATTGTAAAAAAAAAAAAAGAAAGAGAGGAAACCGTGCGGAGACCGTGATTATATTGCCGTTGCGCCCCGAAATAGGGGAAGGGGGGGATCGCTCATTAAAACCGACGATTTTCATGCTGCTGCAATAAGCGTAAACAATTTCATGCCGAGTAACCCGGTTTCGATTCTGGACACTGGACAATAAGGGGTGTGTGTGCGTGTGTATGTGTGCGTGTTACACCGTCAACATATGCGAGCGAAAGAGTTTTACATGCGAGGATCGTAACGAATTATCCATGTGCGCTTCTGTCATTGTCCGCACACGCGACCCCGATTCCTTTTCTTCTAAAAAGCGGCGGCGAACGTTACCGGTGAACGATCCGCGGACTAATTTTCTCAGAAGAAGAAGAAAACCCGTTCGGCGATCTAGGGGAGCTAAATGAACTTTTAGTAATTCGACGAATTATTAAGCGTTACGCGTATATCACACATAAAAAAAATAGTTTTAGATCAAAAGATAGATTATATTCTCATGCATAAGCAAAAATTATAATCTTCTTAGAAGATTTTAGTCTGCTCTGGATTTGATTGAATTTGCATTGATGCAAGTATTTCTTGCACTCAACTCGAGACTAAAAATCTAAGAAGACTATAATATTCCTTCATATGAGAATATCTATCTCGAATTGAGATTAATTTTTTTTCTGTGCCTTAACAAAGCATTACGAAGTCTTTTTCGTTAAAAGTTAAATAAATAGATAAGCTGAGGACGGAAAAATAGATGGAATCATTTTCGTTAAACGCAATTGTTATGTGCGAATCGATCGTTCCGCGAAGTTGCGGATCGATATTTAACGTCTCTCTTGAATTATTTCCTCAAGTGTTATTCATATAGCAACGCGCGAAATAGTGAGCCTCATTTATCATTCAAACGATAGCTTTGTAATCCGTGGCGTTCTCGGTCATTTCTCGATCTGCATGCGAAATTATTAACAACGCTGACAAGTGTTCGCGAGTAAACGTGAGTCAAGCTCGCATACGGTTCAACAATAATTTTCGCCTCGCACGGGTGTCTAGGGAGAATTAAATTTTCACGGCGATTAATAGAGTCTAGAGGCTAGTATTGATGGAGAATTCCACATGCACATCGATTATTACTGAATCCTTCACGGCGTTTTTAAATTTATGTCTATATAATTACGTTTTATAATTATGTCAGTGCGATGATCCCGTTATTTGTAATGATTCGTAAAATATACGATTTTGCTGACGTATCTAAAAATTTAGCGAGATAATTTTATATTGGAGTATCAAAATAATTGTAATGTAGGGCATTCAAGCATAATGGGCAATGCTGCGAAAAATTTTGCAGCATCCTAGCAATCAATTTGAGTGTCCTACATAATTATTTTGATGATCCAATAGAATTATTTTCGAATCTTCATCCAACTAAATTTTTAGATACCTTAACAAAATCGTTCTTTCCGTGTATTGCTTTGAACTATAATATATGTCCTATCTTGCTTATAAAGAAAGCAAAACTTAAAAAAAACTGAAAAATTTTCGAACAATTCGCTTATTTTCAAAATATCACTTGGCATCGCGAGATGACCATTAATTTCTTTCGCATAATGTAAGATTATTCACAAATTAGAGATCTCTAAAAACTGTTACGTACAGAGTTACATAGAGAGTGTTCGTTTGTGCCTGTTTTCATAGATGTTACATATATGTAAGAAGGTCCGCAATTATGCGATAAAAGACTGGAGGAATATAATCGGAGCTCAAGACGACAATTGTATTATTATTCCGATGGTATCCTTCTATAAAGGCGATACTCTTCCTTCCTCTCTTTGATTCTGTCAGGAGAACCCAGGACGGACACGCGTAACAAAGAACTCACGCTGAGCAACCTGAATTTGAGGCTGCATTGTCTACGCCGGAGAGCTCAATTTTTTCTTCCAACGCAGAATAGACGCTGTTATGTCGAGAAATCCCGACCAATAGCTTCTAAACTGCGGGTTGAATCGTTATGAATCGGTCAACGACCGTTTCTTTATACATAGGGTGTCTTATATACATTTCGTTCTTTCTCATTCAACATTTCTTTCAAGTCGAATTCTCTCTCTCTTTCTCTCTCTCAGTTTTTTTACATATAGAGAATGAAAAAAAATAATGTGACCACCTGGAAGTTACAGTATTTGTTTTATTAATAAAAAATTATCTTTATTAATAACCATCATTTGCTTTCAATATAAATTTTATGTTGTTTGGAATTAATTTCTAAGTGACATTGTTAATAATGCTTAAACAGTCATTAATTAAATGTTGTACTATTCTTTCAACAGAACATCTTTTCTTACTTTTATAAGTATGTTAGAGAAGAAAATTTGCTTCTCCATTTTCCAAAATTGCCTTCTGTTCTTCAAAACTTCAATATTTTCAGTACAATCGCCTGATTTAAATAGCATTGGATCATTGTGAGCAGTTTTGAAGAATAGAAAAGCAGATTTTCTCATTCGATAATTGTTCAAGAGATTTTCTCATCTCTTGAACGACTTAAACAATTGGAAGATGTTCTGCTAGAAGAATAGTATAACATTGCATTCATGTTATGAATAGTCATGTCGTGACTATTCAAGCATTATACAAATTTACTCCAGCAAGAATAGAATCTATATTAAAAACAAATAGCCAACAAAATTTTCTTATTAATAAAACAAGCAGATTTTTCAGATGCTCACACTATTTTTTATTTTGTCCATTTCCTGATGTGTCAAACCGCGTAATCAGTTTTCGTATTCCGAGTTTAGCTGACGGAATTTTATAATCGAAAACCTTGGTTATCTATATTCTGGAAGTTTAAAGCGAGTATATTTCAAATCCACGTGCTATCAAATTTTCACCAGGGAAAGATTCGCAGCGGATAGCTGACGTCCCGTATGTGTATTTTTGCCTGAATCCGGTTTCACGATTGTGCCGGGGAGCCGGTGGGTTTCCAATTAGAGTTAAATGTTCGCGCGACGTGTACCGCCGCGCGCCGCCGCCACCGCCGCGCGGTCATCAACGCCGGCTGCATTACCGTCGGTATCCGTAACTTCATCTAGACGCGTAACGCGTTTCGTCATCCCTCGCCGCGCAATGAATTCCGTATTTTTTCTCTCTTGTTTTTTTTTTTTTGGTTTGTTGCCGTTAAAACGCGCGTCGCGCCAGGCGCGAGTAATGAAAGTCGCGCGATAGAACGCGCCGCACCTGGCGCGCTAAATCGTTACACGTTGGCGGTAGCGCGCGCCCGCGCGGCGTGATCCTTTATTGCGGAACATTTATTTTCTTCATGTACGAGTCCCGGAGAGTGGACTCGCGCTCCCCCGCCGCCTCGCTCCCGTAATTTTTTTCCCGTGCGCGTAGAGAGGAACCCGCGCGTATATGCAAACGAACGCCCACCTTCCTTCTCGGCGACCAGCGATCTCCAGCATCTCGGATACGATTAAACTCCAATGGCAAGAGTTTTAAAGTGATGATAAAATAAGTCGATCGCATTTTGCGAAGAGAAACCGGCCTCAACTCTCTCTCTCTCTCTCTCCCCGTCGGAGAGATACCGTATTCATGGGCGTGCGGACCATCTAACTTGTACGTGACCGGCCAGATTAAGCCTGTCGCTCATTACGCGCGCTCCCGAGAGCCAAGCCATGTGAGCAGCCGAGGAGAGATACCAGTGGGAACGCATTACAGAGAGTCCGAAAGTCCGTAAAGTTTATGTTCGTACAAGTTCTCGCATAAGTTCGACCCGTGATAAAAATCTCATTCCATATGCAGTTCTCATAATACGGGATGCACTTTATGTAATATACAGAAATCACCCGCGCGCGCGTGCGACAGGAACCAGCGCGTCCCAATACTGCAAACGATACCGCAAACGGCGCCGGTAATAAAGTCGCGCGCGCGCCGTAAACGAACCGTTAAATGCCGTCGAACGGCAAAAATCGAGCGGTGCGTCCGAACGGACGGGGCATCGAAGACGGAGATCTGGAAAGTCTCAAGGCCGCGAGGAAAGGGATCGCCCGGAGCCCGTTCGGCGGCATGCGTCATACGTCCGGAATGTAACACCCTCCATCTTGTCGGAGTGCAGCCGTAAAGGGGCAAACGTCTCGGCCGGGCATTATGGTTCGAGACGGCCGACGCGACGCGACGCGACGCGACGCGCCGTGAACGTGCCGCCAAGAAGATCGGAGCGAGTCGACGCGTGTCTGGCCGTGTTTAGCGCGTTTGGCCCCGCGCTAGAGGGACCTGAGCACGTTTTAGGGGGCCCCGACACGGTCCCCGGTCGTCGCGCCTCTCGTCGCCAACCGAAGTTTGCTCCCGTGTTTATTACGTTGCTGGAGAAGGGGGGGCCGGATCACCTAGCCGGGAGATAGAGAGAAACAGAAAGATCCTCGTCCCTCGCTCGCGTATACATACGTACAGGCGAGAGAACAGCGCGAACCTACGCATGCACGCACGCATGCACTTATACGAGCGCGCTCGTTTTCGAGATCTCGCCAATGACCTATACGAGCGTCCGCGAGACGAACGATTCTCGGAACGGCGGATGCATTTCGAGGCTTTTGTGTTGCATTGCGCCTCGGTCACGGCTGAGGGACACCGGTGAAAGGTCTCGAGGATGGTCCCATTCGTATCTCATTTTATATAGAAAAAAAAAATCATGTTTGTGATTCTTTATCGATTCTCCACCCGTTGACGTCGGCTCGTCACAAAGGTAGGCAGTGGATAAACGTACGTGAATTTATTTTATATCTATTTTAAATAGATGTGTGCGCGCATCTTCTGATAAGTATAATATATAGATATCTTCTGTATAGAATACACGTGACATTGATTTTCCATATTTTTGACGGGAAAAAAAATCGATATCGCGACATCGAGCTTCCATATTTTGACGGGAAAAAAATCGACTGCAAAATTTACAAGAGAAAAATCGAATTTTCATTAAAATAAAACGATGTACTTTTAAAGCACCTTTAGATAAATATACAATTTGTTCGCAACGAGTCAGTAGCTCGTATTCCTTGACTGGGCGAAAAAGTCGATATAACCAAGATGTGTGCGTCTCGAAAGGTCGAGGTACACGGGGCCGACCGTACGGCATACGGTGATTATGACCGCGCTCGCGATTCGCTCATAAAGTTAATCAAGCCGAGGCGAGACCGCGCTTCGACTCGTTCCGTGAGGCGCGCACGGTATGTCCGGCGGAACTGCTTGGGTGGTCGGAACACGGCCACGAATTCCAGCCCCCGACGTTCCAAGAAGGCCCGTTACATATCTCGTCGCGTAACGTCGCATCGGCATATCCCGAATCCCGTGGGATCCGCGCGCGAGAAACACCCCCTTGCTGCTTATCAAATGGAAGGGTGGAGGGGGGGGGAGCAAAGAAAGAAACGCGGAAGCACGCTTTCGTGGACAGGATAGTCTCGCTATTTCGCCCTTCAATTCGTTCCGGAAGAAATTCGGTACAAGATGTTCCACTTTTCTGTGCGCAACATATTATTGCAACAAGTGTTGCCGTTGGCATACACGGATTTAATATATGTGTAGCGATAAAAAGTAACCGCAGCAATACCTTATATATTAATTGTCATGATAACGTTATCTCTCGCCCAAGCACGACAATGAGCGAAACGTCACGTCACGGCGAGCTCGGCGACGAGCGTGTTATATTTCAATCCGCGGTGTTGTATAATATTTGAAATATGGATCGGTATCTCCCCTTAGTAATACGCGACGTTCAAAGACAGTAATAGCGGCGTTATTATAGCACTCGAGACGGCTATTATCGACAAATTACGGTTTAAGGGTAATTATACACTTCTCAAGACATTTTGTGAGATTTCACCGACATTGTGGTCGCGTGCAATTCTGCGCCGGCGTATTTTCGACGGCGAATCGACGCGACGCCGATAATAACACCGATAGCGCTTCAAAGTACTGCCACTTTAGCGTAGTTTTATCTGTCGATGCGCGGTAATTCCCATTTTCTCGACCACTTCGCCAAAGCGAAACTTTGTACATGTGTGTGTGCGCGCGCGCGCGAGTATGCGTTTGGTCATAATTTGTGTCTTCTGGAAGCGCTTCCTCGAGCATTATTGACAACCTCGCGCGCATATACAATTCCGATTATCGCGCAAACATCGGCGTTGGCCGATGTAGCCTTGAAATTCTGCGAATCGAACACAAGGCAATCTGCATTTCACAAAGATAACGCTTCAACGAGTCGCCTGATGGCGTTGTAATTTTATCGAACTTTGCGAAGCGAAACCGTTATCGCGAAGTCTATCAATGAAACTAATTTATTTCGCAAAAATTACTTCGCATAGTTCTTACTTTTATTTAAGGATATTACATATATGTATATAGCAACAAGTGAAAAACGAGAGAAGAGATGAAAGAGAATAATTTTCGGTACAAATTAATATATTAATTTATAAATCGATCATTATAACGTAATAAGTTATTCTTTCGGTGAAAGAATCATATATGTTTCTATCTTATCAAATGTGTTCATTACAGAGAAAATGAATTTCATTGGATATCATTATATTATTAGGATATAATATAGTAATCGACATAAAAGAAAAGAGAGAAACACAAGTGATTCGTTTATTATTCGAAAATTGCGTGCTTGAAACATAAATCATTATTACCGTATTCAAATAAAAAATATTATTTATTTTTAACTACATATTTATATATCATAGTTTTTAAATTATAAGTATCCAAGTTAACGAATCAGGCTGTCTAAAACTGATGCGTTCAAGTATAGTACAACGCAAAGTTCTAAAGACGAAATATAATATTAATAATAATATAATATGATATCGTATAAAGATTACGAAGTAAAGATTGCTTTTAATGACATTTCTAATTCAAAAACTATTGTATAAGTCTTAATAATTTAATATTAAGATTTTTGTAAAAAAATCTTAAAATGTTCTCAAGAATGTACCTTTAAGCATTGTTACGGTTTTTTTATTTTTGAATATATATATTGTATATAGTAGAAAATAAATAGCATTTTTATTCATTAATCTTTTTAAAAAAGAAGTATAACATGAAAAATACACTGTTAAATCTATAGTGTTAAACTGAACCTTATTTAAGTCGCCACTGCTCCTACTTAATAAATAGTTATTTTTTACTAAAACAATGGGAAAAAATAATTTAAATAATTTAAAAATATATAATATAATAATAATAATTTAAATAAATAATTTAAAACAGTTCAAATTTGGATTAAATTCTATTGTTTTATTTAAAAGTAACTATATTGTTTCAGTTAAAAATAATTGTTTATTAAGTAGAAGCAGTGGCGATTTAAATAAGGTTCAATTTGACACAATAGATTTAACAATGTATCTTCGCTTTTTGCTCTTACTGAATCAGCTTATAATTAAAGGGATATTTTACATCATTCGAATAGGTTGTCTGGATATTTAATCTAAAGGTAAAATAAGAGAAATAACAGATGTTTACGATATTTTATCTCGAAGAGAAAGAATAGAAAAGGAGAATGCAGCTTTTGTGTCAAAACTCTTGTATAATACACTTATGCACGCGAGAATCAAACACCGGAATGCAACGGCGAACGAGTTCCGAGACCGTTACGATAACACTCGATCGTTATCGGCGCTTGTGCCCGATCGGATCATGAATGGCATTCCACGAAATTCCGTTCGTCATCGCTAGCTCGAAGCCGGATCCGGACCAAGCAAACAGCGTGAACGTGCGCGAATGAACGGGCTTGCTTCAATGAGCGTGCGGATGGGGCGCCGCGCGAGCACGAGCCGGCCCAAACTTACATCGACGAAAACGTTTTGTTTCTCGTCGGCGTGTCAAGAGAAAGAGTTCATTAAGCCTGTTCGCGTGTTCATCGTGAATGCTCGTTCGCGCTCGCTGGCTCGATCCGGACCCGTCTCACTTACAATTACCGCAGTGAGAACCGCTGCCGTGCGCGCGATCCGGTCAATCGACGGTTGCTCGCGCGCGAGGACGCGCGATGCAAATCGTCACGCATACGGAAAGCCACAGCCTCCGGCGCGGCGTCTTCTGTCTTTTCCGTCATTGTCGTGTCGTGTCAAACTTGTCCAAGGCTGAACGGCCGATTTGGCGGAGGCGCGCCTCTTCGCAGTCGCGAACAGACCGCGTTGCTCGTAGGTGGGAACGAAAGTCCGACTGGCCTCTTTTTGTCTTTCTTCATCGCCCCGAGACGTCTTTCCCTTTCGTTTCGTGCTCAACGACGTTATCGAATTGGTGGTATCTTTTTAAAATCGAAAAAAAAATCATGGCCTAATAAGAAGCTTTTAAGATGAGCTTCAAGTATCGGCTATAAATACGAATCTTTTATACTTATATTTTAGAATAGTTTCAAGGATATCTCACGTCCGGCTTTTAATTCCTTGCATTAAACGACAGATCCCTTAATTATGATTTGAAATCACGAATTACTTTATTTTAACAAATCGATTTATCGTACTATCCGAGAAATTAATCACTGCGAACTTCTTAACTCTCTGTAATTCAATCGATTTACAGTAGAAATGTAAATTGAGATAAGCATAGAACGGTAGTATTTTTTTATGCAACAAAAAAAATCGCGAGCAAAGTTTGAGATACTCAGTTTAGAATCAATTTAGTCCAGAGGCATATAAGAAAGAAATTTGTCATCGAGAATGAAAATTGGGTGATTAGAAATACGTGGATCTTTTTTCGATGATAAATCTCACAAATATTCTCACACATAAAAAATTGAATATTTATATTACCAGAAACACACTGTGTACGTATACGTGTCGCTCAAAAGTTTGGAGCATCGTATCATTTTTAGACTTAGATTTTCTAAGAATCACGATTCTTTACATGTAGTATTTATTTTATTAAAGATATTTTCATTTTTATACGTGCACCATTGAAATAAAATTTATGATTAAAATAATATAATTTGTACTTGTGTACATTTACAATGTTAGTAAATAAAGTTATTTAAACTTTTCTTTTCGAAATTCAGAGTTGCTCCAAACTTTTAAGCGCACGGTATTAGTACACATCCGGATATTCGCTCGAAGAAACAATTAGCACCTAAATAAATATCATGATGAAACAATGTCTTTTGGTTTCCAACTCGTTTTTCAAACTCCTCATTCCGAATAAGTTGCGCGAAAATACCTACCCTTCGAGAAACTATCAAAGTATAGCAATAGGCCTGCGGGCTGTTTTAATCGCGGAAGTTAATCAATCGCCCGGATAGGCAATCGCTAATTGCTCATGGAGAACGATCGCGTTCTCTCTCCTCGGCGCTCGCTTCAATCGCTTCGTTCCGAAGGATAATAACACTACGGGAGAGCATGGCGCGGCTCGCGCGCGGCTGTTTGCCCGTGTCGCGAGTGTCGGTATTCGTATGGTAGGGGCGGCGACCTTGTGTACACAAACAGCGCACCATACATCGCAAAAACAAATGCCATCGCGTCGTGTGTCGTCACCGCCCCGAAATATTTAACATTTAACATATTGTAAACAGAGTGACTCCCCCTCCTCTGCCCTCCTCCTCTCACTCTCTCCCCCGAAAATGTAATTCTGTTGCGCGCATCTCAAACCGATTTCGGTAAATTGGCTGTAAATACTATCGCACGCTTTGCGCTCCGTATCGTGACCGACTCGATAGCATTGCCCAAGATAACGTTTAATTTCGGCTCGATCGAAAGCGTTTGAAAGATCTAATGAAAGTATTGTCTTAAATGATAATTCAACACCAAATTTCTGTATATAGTGTAGCTTTAACTTCATTCGTTTTTTAATTAAAATCACAAAATTATATTCTTTTAAAAATGTAAAAATTGAAAAATAACTAACACATTTAAAACATAACAATTTTAAAAACATTAATTTTTATAATTTTGCAACAAGTTTATCTTCATGACAAAGCTAAATTTTATTCCTCAAATGAATATTAGATTCAATATACTAATATTGAGTGTTTGATTGTAATATTGAGACAATATTGTTTTGCTAACATATTTTTATTAGTTCGTAATTTCAAACAAGAAAGCATGTAACGGTGCCTTAAATAATTTTCATTGTCAGTAGATTAGTCAGTTTTTTATCAAGAAAATTACCATTCAACATCAGTATTTAAGATATATAATATATAAAGTAAGGAAAAGTAGTAACTATATAGTATTCTTGTAAAGCTTTAAAATCTTGTAAATTTCATTTTTTTAATCTTAAATCGAACTTTTTACATAAATAATCAATCCACTTCTCTATACGTAAATTATTTTAAAATTTATTATGTTTATTAATTTATATACTTTTTAAATTAAATGTATTATATTAAAATTATTAAAATACTAATATACTATTAAACACTTTTTATGTCATCTTCGTATAATACTCCATTTCTCTCAAATCAATGTTCAAATCATACGAGATTTATTGTATATAAACGATCACATATTTCTCGAAGATCGGTTGGATTATCACGAAAAGAACTTGGATTACAGTATCTCAAGACCAATTTTTATTCGAATTTCTCTCGATGAACTCGCGATTGCAAATATTATGAGGTAACCTTACTAGATTGAGCTTCAAGATACATTTTTATTAAACCGTGTCGCGTCTTAAAATTGGTTTCAGCCAATTTCTCCCGCAGAAATGCGACGATAAACACGGGTCTAAAAAGGTTGGGCCCGCCTAGCTTTTAGCAGTCGTACTGGGCCCCGGCAAAACGGCGAAACGTCGTGCAACACAAATCCGATTCTTACGGGCCGACACCACGGAGACGAGTAACCGAGACGTCTAATATCTCAGACCTATACGGTGTCCTAAATTGTCGGTGGGCGTTCGACTAATGGGTCGTAATGAGAGTTGTCGGGCCAGCATAATGACCATGCTGAAACGAATGTTGAGTTCTCTCTCGATCGGCTCGAAAGAAAACACTCTCGATGGAAAAGGGATGTGCGCGCGCGTGCGTGCACAACACAACGGCTAGCAAAAATTCTCCAGTCCTAACAAATTGCTATCCACTTGGCCGGTAAGATCTTTCGCGACCATTTCGCGTAATATTAGACGCACGAGAGACGTGACTGTTTACGGTCGTTTCGTCCCGACCGAAAGGTATAACTAAAATACCGCAATCCCTCTTATTTCTTGCAGTTTCTTTTATTCGACAACAATTAAATTCGACGAATACAATGGCTTAGGCTAAAGGAATGGCTCACGGCAACAACTCTCGAGGAGAGCCTATTCTTGACTGGAATACTAAAAGCAAACCTGAAGGACAGTACTGTATCTCCGAATTATTTTTCGAATCTTTTTTTTTAATACAAAATTATACTAGTTAAAATAATAATTTATCAAATTGCATGTTCAATATACGCAAAAACAATTATAAAAAGAATTCAACTGTTTCTTTATTTAAAATCCAAAAATTCAAGGCAGTGCAAGAATTCTAGTTGCAATAGTGTAAAAAATAATTTTGTTAAGCTGAAGTCAGATCAAGCAAATGAGCATAAATGTACACGAATAAATTACAATTTGCTTCAATAAACGCAAATTGTACCGCCAATACGGTTCAAGAATAGATTAAATTTATTTGATAAGACTAACATAAATTAAATTAAATTTTGTAATTAAAATCTTCTCCCATGTAATTCTCTTTCCCTAAATTCCATGAATTAGAAAACGATGTTCTGTAATAAAATGTAACACTGCGAAACAGCCAATTGCCTGAATTGAGCACCTTCGCGTAGGCAGCAGCCGCTCGATGAAAACAACGGTGGTCTCGTTCGCTAGGATGAGCGCCACTGCGACTGATCTCGTCGGTCTCGTTCGCCGCGCTCGGCAAGTGACTCACTCCCGAGGTAGGATAAGAATGAACGCGAACAAATAACCTCGAGTTTCTCTCGTGCAACGCCGCGCCGCCGCCGCGCCGCGCCGATCACCGCGGTCGGTCGCGCGATCGCGCGTCCCCCGCGCGAGCGATGCGACCGCGTCGACCGATTGAGCACCGCTGCAGCGATCTAGTCGGAGTGACATCCTTGTCGCGAGCCGCAACTCTTGACGTCCGACACGTGTCTTTCGCGGCTTTGAATATACTTACGGACGAGTCACGAGCAAACGACAAAACGATTTCGTGCGGATCGCGCACGTTTAAGAATTTATTTCGTTTCTCGGGACACGTGTGTATAAAACCAAGTGCACAATGTTCTTTTCTGCAGCGTCACAAGGAGTATTAAGACAGAGATTTAATGATTGTCAAATGAAATATGATTATCTTTTTATAGCATCGTAAGAGATATTAAGACAAATTTAACGATTAGCAGAAACATCGTTCGTATTTAACACGAGAGTCGTGAGACGTTAATTAGGGCAACGTTGCTTAAATTATCTTCTGCTCACGTGACTGAAGTGACTCAAGTGTTATTTAAGTTTGATAAACTCCGAGTACGAATGTAAGAGCGTAAATATTACGTAGAATACATGCATAGCAATTCTCTTGTTATTCTCTAAATATCTAGTGTCTAACTTCGTGTTACACTGTGAATTGTTATTCAAACTTTGATAAAATCAATATGTTATTAATAATTCAGTGAGCGAAATTCTCGTAAAGTCGCAATATTGTGCAGATAAAAATTATATATAGATAGAAATCGTATTTCGTCCAGTTGTAAATGGTAATTATTTTACAATGAAATTTTAAATTATGCATGCTTTTTCTCTTCCCACGTGAAGAACGATATTACTTCGGAAAACCACTATTTTTGTATTTTTCTACAATATTATAAAAAAAAGAGTCTATCATCAATGACTATCACTTCAGAAATTAAAAAAGCGATATTGATTTAATAAAATCAAATAAAATGTCTTTTGAAAACTGTTGGTATTTTGAGGTTTGTTGCTCGCTCAAAAAACGTATAATTTTCTAATTCTTATTACGATATTATCGCAAAATCATGTTACTCGATCTGTTCTTAAAAGTGTCAACATCTCGATCTTTATATCGCATAAATCGTTCTCCGAGATCCGACGGACAAATCGAGAGCATCGAGCGGGAGTGCCGAAAGGAGGGGCCCGCGTTCAGGATCTGGTTCACCGGCGGTTAGCTTCTCGGCGGAAATCGCGATTCCCACAGCTTTCCCCCGCCGTTCGTGGTGGTGATGGCCCGCCGCGCTGTGCCGTTCACGCGCACCATTGTTCGCGGCGCGCCAACACTACGATTATGAATGAGCGGAACGCGGGGCACGCAGTTACACGCACCGCGACCTGGACACGTGCGCATACGCGAGGTAGCTTGGGCGAATCAGAAAGAGAGAGAGAGGGAGGGAGAAAAAGAGAGAGAAAGAGAGAGGACCGAGAAGGTGAGACCGCGCAAGTACACGCGATTATCGGCTATCCTGTTACATCGTGTCGAGTAGTGTTTCCTGTCGATTTTTCCCCCACCTCACGCGAGACCATCCCCACTGTTTTGCGTTTCGTGATAATGCGTTATCAATCGGATGATATCGCGAGAGCGGAGCACCAAGCCGCGTGACGTGGTTGCATGACTTTGTTCGTTGATGAAATAACATTGTATCGATTAATCACATCAGATATACCGGAATTAGACTTGAATTAGATTTGTAAAAATTACGATTACAGAGTCGACAACAAATAAAGAAAATAATTGCCTGCTGGTAATATGTGCATTCTGCTCGTGAATAAAGAAATTATTCTTTCTTATAGATTTAAAACGATAATATATATGCTATTTTTTGAAATCGCTAAAATATAACAAGGAGTGCGAAAAATTTGATAATGATTGGCGAGGTTATAAGAATGATAAACGAGGAAGCTGAAATACGAAGAGGAAATTGCTTTTATACAGCACTAGCAAAGCAATCGATGCGTCTAGTATTACAGAGGATGACCTCCTTTCATTAATGAAATCTCGTAAGGAACAATACACATCGAGACAAGGATGCGAAATCTCGCGAGCTATATGATGCACTTCGAACATCCGGCATCAAGCTAGGTTTTCATTGATAAACGTTCCCGCGCGATCCCTCCGCATTTCATACATCGCGGCGGGTCTCTCCTACGAGAGCGTGCGAGTTAATTATATCAACTTGGTAACAGTTTCGTATGACGCGAGTGTGTTACCTATCACCTTTATGGCCGACGGCGATTCGTAGGACGGGCGTGCTGCACACGTCACGTTATATACATGCAGCGCACCGATGACCCGACGTCATCCGCGCTCGTGGGGAAGTTGTTATCGTTCATCTTTGCGCCGCACGCGACATTTATAAAGCGCGTCCCCACGACGGTGACGCGTTTGCATTTACGTATTACTTAATATCACACGCCCCATACGTGTCGACAACGTAATAATTAACGGGCAACAAACGAAACAGAGCGCGTGTTTTGTCATATTCAAGTAGCCAGTTCTGCATTCAACAAATTATTTCAAGTGCAACCTTAAGGCAATCCCGGTTGTCGATGATCGATTCAGTGAACTGCAATGCGACATCAAAGATTAATGAATTCTATATATCGATTCGTACCATGTGAATTAATCATATCGCTCGTTTTTTTCTCAATTTCGCAATTCGATATAACATGCCAATCTTTAAGACATGTATTATTTTATCTCTAAGACATATTATTTTATACTAATAATGATGTTATGAAATTGTTATCTCCATCAATTTTCCTAGTGGACACTTTCTTGAAATTTTTCTTTTAATTAAAATATTAAAATTTTTTTCAATTTTTGCAAATAATCATAACAAAGTATATAATATATTTCCTAAAACATAAGTATTCCTATAAGTATAACTAATACCTATATAGGTATCGCAAGAATATGCGTCAATTTATTCCAGATCATTTAATAAAATTCGTAATTTAGTTTTATAATTCCATTTGTTTCGAGAGAATGAAATATTTGCGCAGGGTGCACGCGATATGCAAAGGTCTCGACGTAAACATTTTGCGCGGGACATTCGTAACAATGACGTTACGCGTAGCGAGGATCGTAAGAACGCCCCTGCATTGACGTAAAACCAAGGTTAACACAGGGACGTCTCGAATCGAACGCCTACGGGGAACTAGCACGGGCACGACCTACGACCTTAACGATCCACCTGTTCCATCTCGATTTTAACGCCGCGTTAAATTCATCGATTTAATTGACGAACGTAGTAGAAGCGCGATTAATTAGCGCGACCGAATAAAAAAAATTCTGTAGTCTCTTTTATTCGATTCCTAGCAAAATATAAACAAGCTTTCTTTAGCTTATGTGCTTGCATGATCAAATAGCAATCAACTCACTTTAAAGAAAGAGAGAGAGATACGATATTTTTTCTTCAAAAAAAATTATCCCGCGATTGCTTGGCACTAGCATAACACCGTTATAACGTCAAATATATTAATTTGATTAAATATCTCGGCGGATTATATCTTACGTTGTTGTTTAACATTCTGAATAAATTCTATTTTCTTGCTCCATTCTTAATCAATGACAACTACCTTCGGATACTTTGCCAATGCAACATTTTAAATTTGCAAATTCAATGAAAAAAAGTTCAAATTTCGATGAATCACTGATGTCTTTCTGATATTAATTAATGATAAAATAGCACTCTGAATTGTTTCTGAATTATGATCCAAGATGTCAAAAGATTGAATAACGATTAATAATAATAAATAATATTAAATGATAATATATCGTTATATTAATGTTAATGAACAACAATTCAAGCATTTACTTTAAAGATTAAACGACATCAATGGAACCTACATTAACTTTACGTGTTAGAAAATTAAAGTTTGTAGAAAATACCATGAAATACCATAAAAAAAAACTTTTCTACATAACTTTATGCAGCAGAACACCAGTGATGCAGCGTTATCACGTACGTTCGAATGTGACACGAGTCTTTCGGAAGAATAAAAAAACGTGAAGAATAATATTTCGCGCTCATTCTTGGAAATGTTTTGAAAACATATAGGGAGGGAGATTTTTCGCAGAAAAAAAAGCTCGAATTACCATCCAAATATTGTAACTTGCTGAATGTCAAGTCAAAGGACTCGTCGCAAAATTTCACGCGAGTACCTCGGAATTCTTTTCGGACGCAGGTAGGTGTATAGAATATATATCTGACACATTCGTTCGCGAAACGCGAGGAGCGTCATTCGCGCGTGCTTCCATCTCCTGCAGGACGAAGAGACCTTAGCGGGGAAGGAAGGAAAAAAGGAGAGACGCCGACTTTGTAACAAGTTCGAATTCCCACAGCGGCGTAGGCACACCTACGCATGCACGGCGCGACGAAACCGAGCAGAAGAAGAAGAAGAAGAAGAAGAAGAAGAAGAAGGCGGAGGAGTAAAAGACGAAGAAGATAGCAAGAGTGAAAGAGATTAAAAAGACTTACCATGTGAACGTTGGAGAGGCCGATCGGGTCGCTCTGCTTCTTGTCCGTCTTCTTGGCCTGCCGCTTCGCCTTGCTCTCGAGGAAGCGTTGCTTCAGCAGCATGGTGTCCTGTATGTTCTGCTCGCACAATCCGTTGAAGCTCTGATCGAACCTGGGGATGCAGTCATTCTGTCTGCGCCGGTAGTTCTGGATTCTACGTCGCAGGCGGTCCACGATCGCCTGCCTCTTCGGGGTGAGCACCTCACCCATGCCGGGTGCTTGACCCATTTGCTGTTGTTGCTGCTGCTGATGTTGTTGTTGCTGCTGCTGTTGATGCTGCTGTTGCTGCAGGTGCAGCTGTTGCTGGCTGGCTATGCCCAGCTGACCGGCGTTCAATTCGTGGATCGCGGCCGCGGATTGGCCGAGGACGTTGCCGGCGTGCCCGTTCGGGCCCTGGCCCGCGCACACGGAGATGGTGCCGGGGGCGACGCCGGGGGGGCCTTGCGGGGGCTGACGGGGCAGGAGCCCCCCGGCCTCCATACAGCCCCCTAAATCCACCGCAGGATAAGCCAGTTCTCAATGGTTGCCACCGTCGAGGTGGTCGATTATAACGCGCGATGCCGACCGCGCGGCCACGTCGTCGTCCTCTACCACCAGAGGCTTCACCGCTGTCTGCGTGACGCGCATCCTCCGCAACCACCCCACTGGCGTGCCGACGATCGTGCCTGACTTTCGGGCGCAGGGGAGCATCTGGCTTCGCGTGTGACGCTCTCGCGAGGCCCCCGGAGGCCGGCCGGGCTTGACCGCGGTCAAGATCGACGTATACCCGTCCGCCGAAGACTTCAGACACTCACGAGGACGATGCACTTGCTCCAAGTAAGTAAAACGCTCTTCCCTTGTCGTACGTAGGCACTCGAACTTGGCTCCAGCTGTTGTCTCGACAATTCAATTCGCGGCGTCTACGACGGATCGGCCGGAGTCGTATACGCTCCCGCGCGCGCGCGCGCGCATATACCGCGGAGCGCGCCAACTTCAGTTAACGTAACGCGATGCCACCGGCGCGCGCGGCATCGACGCGACGGACTCGTCAATGAACGCGTTCCGCCTTTTGTTTGCCGATCCACGTGACCGAGCGCGCGATAGTGCGCGCGTCGCACGGCCCGTTTTCTCTCTCTTTCTCTCTCTTCTCGCTCCTGATATTTCAAAACACCACACGGTTATGGGATGATCGCGATCTTCAATCGTTCATACGCTACTTGTTCACCGCGGTGCGTTCACAGTCACGTTCATATTTACGTTTATAGGCGCTTCACGTTCACGGTAAATCACAATTAATCCAGTCACACGAGGAGGTAGATTAGATTCAGGTATTCACTGGTGTGCGTCTGTCGATGTGAAAACGTCGCGAACTGTTGCTCCAGTCCCGATATACGCAGCACGCTGAGAGCGGAGCACTGAATATCGGCAGCCAACTCGGGTCACGGGGTTCGCCGACTGTCACTCTCGGCAACGCGCGCAACGGAAGATTCGACGACGGTGGGACGGAAGGTTCGCCGCGCGCGACTAACTTCACGATAAGAGCCCGCTCGAGTCCTTTCTCTCGCGCGTGCCTTCTCTCTTCATCTTAGGGACGCGTGCTGTCCTCCTCGCTCTCTCTTTCTCTCTCTCTCTCTCTCTTTCTCTCACTCCGCCTCTCGCTTCCACGCGTTGCTCTCGCCGTGCCGTGGCGGTGCTCTCTGGGGCCGCCGACGCCGGTAGAGGGGAGAACAGAGCCGCGACACACAAGACTTTCGCGGTTTCACAATCCGGGGTACCCTCCTTCGCCCACCACGGTGGTCGCGTAGCGTCCGCGGCGCGCGGCGCGAATCGTCCCCTGGGCGAAAATTTCCCCCAAGACCAAGCTGAGGGGGGAGTCCCGCGCGCGTACACTTAGGTATATCGTCTCGCACACAACGATATCGATCCCCGTTTAAACGCCGAATGATCGTCGTCAGGTCGGAGGGAGGAACACACTGAGTAAACGCCGACACTACGCTGGGTATTTACGGCGGATTTGCCCGGTGCGTCGAGAGCGCGCTGGACGTCACAACAGGTAGTTGAGCGAGGGCAGCGTGCTGCCGCTTGTCTGGAGAAAGAGAAGAAAAGAGAGCGGGTGGTGGGAGCGAGAGGTCGTCAAACGGCACCGGCGCGCGGAAGGGAGACGGCCGCAGCACGCCGGACAGAAACGAGACGGGAACACACGCGAGCGGCGACGCCGGCGGGGCGTTGGGGGGAAGGGGGGGAACGAAGGCGTGCGCGCGAGCCAAGGAGAGAGGACGGCGACGGGACGGAGAAGGAGCGAGAGGGACTCTGCGCGCGGCGAGAGAGAGACGGTAGCCAGGGTGGGAGAAAGGGAAGAGTGGTTTCAACGCTCGGCACGAGTTCCTCTTGCGCGCACTCGCCGCGAGTCTCGAGTCCTCTACCACTCGCGCCCGCGCCCGCGCGCGCGCGCGCGAGAGAGAGCAAACGAATTTGCACGCACCTTTCTGTCTCTTTCTCTCTTCCTCTCGGAAGGGATCCTCTATGATCTTCTTCTTTTCCGCACGTCACCGCACTCCATCGTCCAGTCTTTCCTCTCGCACTCGTCAATCTCGCGTTCGCGTCACTATCTCGCGATCGCGATCGCTCCGCTTCTCGACGTTTCGGAGCGAGGGACGCCGCGAACGCGCACGCCCGCGGGAAACGCTCCGCAATTCATCGGTATATATAAATGTGTGTGTGTGTGTGTGTGTGTGTGTGTGTGAGAGTCGCTTCTTTTCGCGCTGAAACGGTTTTTCAAACGCGTCGGGCGTCGCGGCGAATCCCCGTGCGCAACTCGACGCGCAACGCGATCTCGCGTCGGCGAGACTGCTCCGATCCGGACTGGCTCTCTGGACCACGCGCGGATGTTCCGTTCACTGCGCCGACACCCCGGGGCTACGATCCGACTCGACCACACGACCGCCGCGCGATGAATCACATGCCATCATCGCGAGCCGCGCGCGCTACGATCATATCAAACAATTGCATAACCTCACTTTCCTTCGTCTCGCGCATACATGTGTGTCGCGCGTGCGCGCGCGCGCACGCACTCTCGCGTCGCCCGTCCGCTCTGGGTCTGCTCGCCTCACGCGCGGTCGCGGCGTCGCGGGCGAATCGCGCGAGACGGATTCTTCTTAACCTTTCTCTCGCTTTCTCTCCCTCTCTCTCTCTCTCTGTCACGCGAATGCTCACGCGCGCGCGATTGCACGCCGGCGACGAGACGCGTAAGGGCGCGTAACAGGCTTCCGCGCTTCGGAATCGCTCCTAGCGCGAGCGCGCGGTGCCATTAACAGAACTGCGCGTAGGGCAGAACGGGAGGAACATGCATCCCGTTCAAACGGCGAACCGTAATTACTGCCGCCGCGACGCGGCCGCGCTCCGGCGGCGACGCGAGTAACCGTCGTGCGGCGTCGGCCGACGATCGGTTTCGCCCGACGGTTGCCCCGCCATCGTCCGGCGGACGTGCGTACTGCGAGCGACGATCGCGGGTATGGTGAGGTTAGAGGTATGGTCTCGAGGGACGAGGACGCTTTCGAGCGTGTCTGAATACTTCGATGCTCTCTTGCGGAGTACACGTGTCGCGTCGTGAGAAAACGGTCGCGGGCCTTTTCAGTGTTCACCCTAGTAATTGTTTTTCGCAGTTTCGCTACTTGTGACTTTCGAACGTGACACCAACGATACGAGCCGGCACGAGGAGTACGAGGTTATGTTGCGTTTCGAACGTTCGTCTTTACTACGGGCGTACCGCGTACGTATACAATCGTTCCGTTGTGTGGAAATATCGATTCCGAAAGTGTCAAGAGATACGTAGTACCTTGATTGATCAAGCAGAGTTTTCATAACCTAACCCCTGTCGGGATCCTGTGCACGTGGCTTGTACATACGGTAAGTTCAACTTCATTCCGGCGTCACGATGATTTCCCGTAACTTGAAGGCTAAGTTTCGTTCTTACAAATGTTTAAAACAACATGCTGTAGAAAAATTCCGGCAAATCCTCTCATAAGCATAATCGTTAGAGTGCACAGTTTGGAAGTTTGCATTGTTTCGAAACATTCCGATTTAACTCGAAGGCCGGAGCAATGTTTTGTGTAGCAACTTGGTGAATAAGATTTGAGACAAAGAGCACAATCTATTTGTATCTCGTATTGTCAGAACCGTAGTGAGTAGATGCGAAATTAAATGAATATTCTACAGTTTAAAAAAATTGAGCAAGTTTGCTAGTGTGTTATCATACATAAAGTGTTGACATGTTGTGTTACGTTTATCAGTAAGTTCTCACATAAAATGTATCATTGATAATCGGTTTTATTTTGGCACTTGTATATTTATTTATTTTGGACACGTGCCTAATGAAATAGAAACGAATTTTATATTTTAATATGGAAAATAAAGCACATATAATCAGCAGTATATTTTAAATACGTGATTCCATGTACATACAGTTTCAGATAGCAATACGTTTCAATAATTTTTACAAATTATGTTTCAGATAATATCTAACGGATGGCTTCGGACGCAAAAGCGAAGGTTTCGAGTGGGGCGAAACTTAAAACTAGACTGCCGGTAATACCAGGCACGAGACCTTCGCTACGAAATTCACAGTTGCTTATTTCAACAGGGATACCTTCCTTAGACAGTACGATAGGCGGAGGTTTACCTATTGGCTCGATATTTTTAATCGGTACGTTTGTATAATTATGTTTCTTTAACTTTGCTGACGAGATGGCTGGGCTCATTTGATGAGTATCTGCATTTAGTTTTCGAAGATAACTCATATACATCCCTTTTGCGTCGCATGATATAGAAAATCTAAAACTCGATTGCTGCTGCTTTTTACTGTTGTTTTATGTATTATATTTATACCTGGAACGACTTTTGATTATCCAATAGAGTACAAATCAAGAATGACCCCAGCCATAGTCTTCTGCAAAGGAGACACATTTTCTTTCAAAGGGTTTAATAATATTTAAGAGAATTGTGTAAGCATATGTGCATAGATGTATATTTAATGAAACATTTGTTTCCAGAGGAGGACAAGTATGGCTTCTACGCTAAAATTGTATTGAAATATTTTATGGCAGAAGGGATAGTCGTGTCTCAGCCTGTATTGATTGCGTCTCAAGATGTTCAGCCTTCCCAATTTGTATCGGGGCTGCCTGCAGTTATAAACGACTCAGAGGAACGTGTGAAAACTACAAATACTGTAGATGAACCTATGAAAATAGCTTGGCGATATCAGAATATGAAAATAGTAGATTCAACCCCGACGGGAGGACAGACATTCGGTCATTATTACGATCTCACGAAACTGATGCAGAAGGATCTTCTGGAGCATGCTGACATAAAACAATGGCAAATTAATGAGGAAACGACACTGAATGAGAGCAGTAAATTTGAGAACGCTGCATACGTTGACTTATTATGCACCATAGAAAGAACGTTGCGCGACGGACAATATTTCCTCTCTGAAGCACCGGAACAGAAGACAAAGATTTTAAGAATCGCGATTCATTCTCTGGGATCAAGATTATGGCTTGGTGACACGGAGAAAGGTTCTAATCGTGATCTATTGAAATTCTTATACTGCTTCAGAGCGCTCTTAAGGAATTCCTATGCGGTCGGCGTAGTAACAATACCAGTTAATAATTTCGACAATACCGTAAGTCGAGTAATATTGAGAACTTATAATCCCTTTATAACGATCAGTCTTACAGCCTACTTACCAATCTTGCTTTTTCTAGGATTGCGTTATCGAAAGAATTCAGCATTTGTCGGATATAGCAGTCGGATTAGAATCGTTTGCGGGATCTGCAAAGGAGCTTAATCCGTTGTTCAAGGACTATCATGGTCTTTTGCACATTAAGAAATTGTGTGCACTGAACGGTTTATCACACGGCATTACGCAATACAAAGATCTGGCATTTAAATTACGCCGTAAAAAGTTTCTTATAGAGGTTAGTGGACTTTGATGTTTTGCTTCTTTTCAAACTGTGTTGTTGTAAAGCTTAAATATGATTATTTGTTTGTTCCTAGGTTTTACATTTACCGCCCGAGTTCGATGATACCTCACAACGAGAGCAAGATGAGACAGTAACGTCCGGCATTGGATGCGCGAGTGGATCTCATAAAAGTGCACTTGATTTTTAGATTCATGAATTCTGTACAAAAATCATATGTGATAATTTTAATGTATATTGTATAGTTCTTTTTAACAAAATTAAATGTTTATTTTGTTAAAATAATTTTCAATCAATTATTATATGTATATTCTCATACTCTTCATATATTTGTCTTAGCCTTCATAAGATGTTATTCTTAATTCATAATTCGTTACATCAAAGTGTATATTTGTGAGTCCACTCCTTAACAAGCAAGTGGTAAGCCAGAATTTTTACGTACGCTTAGGTCACGCCTATCCCGTTTAACGGGAAGTGCATGGTGTGGCGGCTGAATTAATGTAGAGAAGAGGAGATAGGCTTCGTGAACACTTACAATAATGCGCATAAAGTATCTTTTTGCTGTATTACGTTGTATATATGGGTTCAACCTACAAGTTCATTTACACCGTAGGAATACAATTTTCGATGGGAGATTTCTATAACGAGTACGAAATCTTCAGAATAATCCTTTACTATATACAGTATAATTAATCTATGGAAGAAAAATGAAGCTTTCATTACAGTATTGTAACATTTCTTGATAAATTAAAAATACTTCTGCATAATTATAAAACAATTGCGCGTTTAATAAAATTCAGGTTTACATTATAAATAATCGATATCACGAAGGAGTTATGTGCCGCAAAAATTTAATAATTTTTTAATATGCGTAACCATTAAAATGCTGCTTCTTTTATAAATTTTATAATTAAAACTTTTATAATATCAGAAAAATATTTTGTTATACTCTTATCACTTTTTAGTTTCGCATACAAAACATACTGTTTTAAAATGGCTGATACAACCTCCAGTTTTTTTTTTGCAATTTTCCCAAAACTTCTCGAGATATCGCGTTGTTATCTTTGCCTCAAAGCAATTTAGCGAGAGACTTTATTGTAAAAGGGATGTGTTTACAAAAAAACTTGCAATACTGAAAGTAACACATTCAGACGTATATTATATATTAAAATAAAAATTTGAATAAAAGAATATTACACAACATAATATTAATATTTCATCGAAATATTAAATAATTTATGAATGTATCCTCCAAATAATAACGGAAATGTTAAATAATTTACGAATTTATCCTCCGAAATATACGGAATGACCATCGACCATTAAAAGTTCCCCTTGCCATTTGGTGAACCTTCGCCGACTCGAATCGTACTCGTACACGAACCGATCGGCGGTGCAAATATCCGTGTATGTGTGTATACATTTTTCATTCCCCCTCCGGTCTTTTTCCATCCACACCTTCCTACTTCCTTCCGGTTCCGTCCGGTCGGTCGCGCATGAGGGCACGCAAGCGCGTCTACAGACCCCCGAGTCGCTGTTGTGAAGTCCATCCACCGCGCACGGGGGGTTTTCAGTCCGTGAACATACGCGATCGGGTTCACCTCGAATACCGAGCGATAATACACGGTGTAACCTAAGCCGTCAAATGATTTAAATTTTTTAATTGTGCACGTCGAACTGTTATGTGCGCCGAGTGCGATCGTCGAAATTTCATGTGACCGAAAAAGTCACCTGCTAATTGTTCATTAAGAAGCGAGCTCTTCGGGCGTAACGATGGGAACTAGAAGATTAGCCATATCGCGCGCTTTTGTTTGTTGCTCAAATATAATTTTCTTGGTGAGTTATCGGCTATTTTTTTTATTTTAGATGCAGTTTTAATTTAAATCTGTTTCAGTCAATCTTAATAGAGATATTTATGAACGCACGTATAAATACATATCGTTCATTTGTTACAATTACTAGAAAAAAAGAAGTTTTTTAGAAAATAAGTTTGAATATTTTGAAAATTCAAATTTGTATTTAATTTTTAAATGCAATTTTGGTATAGGTAATAACTGATTATAAGGGAATAAAAATATATTCTTTTAAAGTATGTCCCTTCTTTTTTTCTTTACATTTCTATTTATTATGCAAGCAACTCAAAAATTTGTCACTTTGGAATTGTGTCGATATTAATAATTAAGCTATATATGTGAAATACTATATGTTGAATATAATATAATACTAGTATAATACGGACTGAATCGATGTCGTCTCGCTTTAATGATTATTGTAAGCTGTTTAGCAAATCGATGAAACTTGTGTGGAAGATTATTATTTCTCTCTCCCTTTTAGATGTCAGGCTTTGTGTTAATGTCCTTGGGAGGATTATTATTAGCCGACAATGAACGGATTTTATTATCGCGCCTCCTAGGACCTGGTGACATTCACCCCGATCAACCGCTCTTTTATTATTTGGCTTTCGCTATAGTTGCATTAGGATTTCTCATCGCCGTCAGTGGACTCCTCGGATGCTGGGCGGCTTGTCTCTTTAATCGCTGCATCACAATTTCTGTAAGATCTATTTTTAAATAGTTTAAATATTTTAATAAATCCAATATATTTATACATTTTAAATATTGTAAGTACAGTTCACAGTTGTGCTTAATAATTTTTAAAATAATCTTTGAGAACAATGCGTTATTATTATTTTCGTATTATATATTGACATTTAATAAAAATAAAATGTATACAAAATTTATATCCAAAACTTTATAAAAAAATTTATATGTAACTTTTTATCACATTTTCTTTTTGTAGCGATAAATATAATAGCATGTTAAGTAATAAAATATGCAGAATAGCTTCCCTTATAAAAATCTAATTTAATAATGGAAATTAATTATTTTGAGTATCGAAAGCATTATTATTCTGTACTTTTAATGCTCAAAATAAGTAATAAAATATGTATACAAAAAATAGTTTCTCTTATAGAAATTCATTTTAATATTGGAAATTATTATTGTTCAGTGCTTTTAATATTCGAAATAAATAATGGAATATACAGAAAAACTGAATTAAATACTGGAATTTAATACTTATAGAAATTTAATACTTTATTAAAATCTACTGAAAGATAGTGATTAATTACTTATTTGGAGTGTTAAAAGCACTGAACATATTTTTTAATATTAAATTTTTATAAGTATTAAATTCCAGTATTTAATTTTTCCAATATTAAATTTTTTATTTAGCCTAACTGAACAACAATGCTTTTAATACTTAAAATAAGTAATTTTCAGTATTTCCAATATAATTAAAAGCACTATTGTTCAGTACTTTTTAATACTCCAAATAAGTAATTAATCACTATTTTTAGTATTAAATTTTTTATATGGGTTACATGTACCATGATGTCTTTCTTCGCGCATTTGAGTGGGAAAGAATTGCTTGTTTAAGTTAAAGTCTTTGTTTATTCACGTATCGCGAGTACATGTGTTTGAATGCGTCACAATCAGTTGTGCTTCATGCGCGGCATTCTCTCGGGAATCTACTACGATGTTGCTCGTCAAGCCTATCTGAAACACCAGATTTCCTACTTCGGGCTCGGTCATGCATCGTTGCCCGGAAACGGATCTGCTTGTATGCAGACACGCGCGTAAATAAAAGGAGGGCGCGTTCGAGCACTGCGTAAAAACACTAATTATCCGCTCGTAGCTCGGACGAACGAGAGTCAGCTCGTCGAGGAAATGAATGCCACCATTTTTTTCATTTTTAACACTACTTAAACATCAGTTGCAAAACATAACAAAGTGGATTAACGAATTGGATATGTATTAGATTGATCAGGAAGTCTTTTTTGTATTTAAATTCATAGATGCGAAAAAACTTTCTGACCTAATACAAAAAAAATATATTAGTATTATTATAAGCTAATATTAAATTACTAATATTAAAATTAAACGAATAGAGGTTGCAAGAAATATTGTTTGAAATAAGTACGTATACTCGTATGTTGGAAAATTACGAATTCAAGTGGCTTGGAATCGATCTTCTGTTTTTATGCTTTCCAGTATCTCTTAACAATAATATTGTTGCTCTTCGGAGAATGTACCGTGTGCTGCATTGCTGTTTTTTGGCCTCATATACTGGGGATCGACGTAAGACCGGCACGTCTGATACGCGCTTTGCAACGCAGTTATGCAGTACCTGGGCGCGAGCAATTCACGGCTGCCCTCGATCTTGCACAAACAACAGTAAGTTCATATATCCTCTATCAAATTTAAAAGTAGATAAAGATGTAATGTTTTTTGACATATTTTTCTATTGTTATATTATTTAAATATTTACTAGCATTATAATTTTTTAATAAGTAAAATTAAAGTCATTTTATTATTATGTCATACTGTGTTTCATGCAAAAAGAGTTCTTGTTTTTCGTTTTTATAAAGATTAAAAAGTATATGAAAGTGAGAAAAAAGAGATTTCTTATTGCAAACATTTGTTACTTTGACAACATATATATTTATTTTATATATTGAAACCAAAAGAGAAAATACACGCGTCGTTGTTGTGACCACTTACAGTTTGCCTGTTGCGGCATAAACGGAAGCAGCAATTACGGCACGTCGTGGTGGCGGCTGCAGGAAGTCGGCCGCAGAGAATTAGTGGTACCTCTCAGTTGCTGCACCCTGAATAACGCCAATGAGACGGGCTCCTTCCTCAACCCCGTGCCTGCCAATCTTACTCTCTGCCAGGCTCTGAACCCTGCCGAACATCAATACGCCCGACACACTGCGGTATGCGCGATAATGAGGAAGTTATTACCCCCTTGTGCCGCATGCCGTCCCGGACGGCGTGCGAGACAAACTTTCCGAATCGGTTCGCATTAAGGACAAATAAGGGCGCGGAGGTCTATATACGTACGGAAACAAATACGTCTTTATACGTGGAATATCGACACGTTATTGAAGCGTGATATTTGCACGAAGCTTTTGTTCCCGCTTCGTGAGAATGGAAATCTGTTTAAAAGTTTATTACAATCCGGAGCATCCCCCTTGCGCGAACGTTGCGAAATGATATACTTGAGGAAAACGCAAACTCCAGTACCTACCATTCCGAAACTTATCGATTTGCCTCTACGACCGCGGTATTCGGCGCTCTGATTTTTCGCGCTTTGTCCAAAAGTTTGCGATAAAACCGGTATGATCTCGTATACGAATACTAGGAGAGTCGTGTCGATTAATGGCTTTTGTCTCTCGATGAAGACCCCCATAACAAAGCTGTGAAAAATTTTATCAGCATGCGGGTAATGATGTTACGTTGTTATGGTCATATTTTCAAAACAATATCTTGCTGAGCATTAACACATTACTAACCGAACGTTTTATGCAGAAACTAATGCCTATACCGTTATTTTTTATACAAGTCTACATTGAAATACGCATGTGAGTAAATATTAATAATTTTTTGGCACATAATATAGTTTTGCAACTTCTTGTGCCTATACCTCATTTAAGTAGGCTAATATTTTTTATTTTTTAAAGATAGCATTAGTTTTTGTACAGATAAACGTACAACTATTACAAATACAGGAAATACGTGGTACAATCGGAAAGAGGGTAATTCTGCGGCTGAAAATAAGTCAAAATAATAGAATAAATTTTTTAAAGAAAGTCTCGTTTTCGAGAAAAAGAAGATAGTTATTAGTCTCGACAATATAGGATGCAATCCACATGGTTTGAACAGAAAATTACCGAAAATCGGAACCGGTAGAGAAAGTGTTAAGCTCTGATAACTTCGCACGATGATTAAAATTGTTATGCCTTTCTAAACACGAGTGAATTCGTCATCAGTTAATAACGTTCGAGCAACAAAAGACGAACTGATGCGTTTTCGATTATTAATGTTTTAATATAAATCGTTATGCATATAACTTGTTTGTTTTACTTATTCAGGGTTGCCTTGAATATATCGAAAAGTGGACGCAGGATCAGGCCCTGATCTTGCTGGCCATCGTATTAGTCGTCATGTTCGTCGAAGTCACGGCGCTCCTCAGTATACTTCTCGCTTGTTCCCGTGAAACCAGGAGAAGCAAATCGCAGGCGTCGACTTTCACCTCCACGCAGACTTTAAGCCCATTCACCGAGAGTGATCACGACTTTAGTAAGAAATTTTTTTCAAGTTACAATTTTAGATTGCACAATTTCAAAAATATCAAAAATATTCAAATGTGGCATATATTTGCAACGTTCATTTTGAAGTAAAATTTAAGATAAATTCGGGATCTATGCAGATTATTTAACTTACTTAAAAACTGAAAAGATGGGGAAACGGCTATGTGGCATTAGACATTGAAATATAGAGCTTATTGACAAAAGGGCTAATGTCAATATGGTTAGAGTACATTTCGATAGAGTATATTTAGATTCTTCAATTACAAGATAATTTTAAGTAAAATAAGTAACAAAAAACTGTTCTTTTTAATGACCAGGCGATGCCGTTTCTAGAGGATTGAGGATGTTATGTGTCATATTTCAAAGCGTTACCAAAAATATAAAAATTTCATAGATTTTTTTCATTATTATGTCTGAGTCTGTGAATAAAATTTGAGTATAATTCTAATTTCCTTTTTGGTTTAAAATATTTAATTTTTTGCTTACATTGATTCTTATGTAAAATTGCATTTTGTAGTACTTATTTACAAATTTGATAAGAAAGTAGCATTTCGAATTATATCAAATTTTTTACATATATTAATAAAACTTCAATACAAATTTGTATAAAGTTCATTTAGATCCACTTACTCGTTTAAAAGTTGTTTACCTAAAACTATATAGTACAATGATTAATACACTGTATAGTCATTATAACTTGTTTTGCTGTTTGTAATTGGTTTCAGAGTGTATTTAAGATCAAAATTTTTCGTAAAATTACAGTTTTTTGCAATTTTTATCGTTTTTTTTTTTAGTTGGTATTGTCTCAAACATTCTTAGCTTTACGTCGAGAGGAGAATGGAAATATTCTTAATTCTCAAACTTTAATATTCTCGAAACTATAAACTTTTATCTTATTGTGATTCAATTTGTTTATAGGTATAGGCATCGAGAACAGGATGCATACGGCCGGAACGACGTTCGGTGCCAAATCATGAAGATGGCTGGAGGGCAGCGAAGGACGGACAGCAGTCGACGTCGAGAATATGAATAAACGAGAAACGTGTGACGATACTAAATATAACGTGTTAGCGACGAGCGGAAAGAGCATAATCGAGGAATGGCGAAATCCTCCGAAATACTCCGAAGATTTGCTGCGAAGCGATCAAGTGTACGAGGAACGAGCGGTCGACGTTGTAATCGACAACCGTCCATCGGATTTTCCTAAGAGGCACCCGCAGGACGGTGACACGAGTAAAAATAACAACGACGACAAATTGATTAAGATTAAACGGCCGCAAGGTGGTGGCACAGTAAGAAGCATCCCCATTAAAGATTATCAGGCGTCGATCGCGCACAACATCGGTACTCTGAGACGATCCGTGGCACCCCAATCGCAATTCGAGTCTTTGGTCTCCGAACCGGAGAAGAGCGTTTACATGCCGTTAAGGAAAAGAGTTCCTATAATTAGCAGCTTGCATCATCGGTCCGCGTCGCAGACCACTTGCGTCGCCGCGCAAACCGCGGAGACCCCTCGGAAGAAATCTTGCTGCTTTTGCGACAGTCAGCACGATCCGCGCGGCTTCTATTGCGCCAACGCAAACTCGAGCAAGCACGTTGAGGACGTTCGTTACTTTAACAAGACGGAGGACCGACGATCGCAGGACGGTTCCGACATAGACGAGTATTTCCGCAGGAGCTCACGCGGGAGATTCAGCTCGCCCGATCACCGGATTTCGAGACGCGCGCGCGAGTCTTCGGGTAACATGGGAACGGCGACCGGTACGAGGAACGAGAGGGCGAAAGCGGAAGCGGAAGCGGAGGCCTTGCAGTTAGCGGAAGGTCACGTCGGTCAGAAGATATCGGCCTACGAGCAGAACGCTCAACGTAGCTTGCGCGGTCCCAGTCCCAGGTATCGATCGCTGTTCGAGATAAAGGGACATCGTACCATCGGTGTACCGCTGGTGGGTATGCACAACGCTTGCGGCTTACCTGTCGTGGCTTCCTGGCGCGATCACGAGTTGCTGAATTCCCTGCGGATCAGCCGCAGACTCGCGGGAGCGGCGGGACCCATTTACAGGTGTCCTCGCACGATCCCGAACGCGCGACGTCGGACGCAACCGAAACGGAAGGCGCCGCAACCGGATCGCGGAACGATTCATCCGAGGGACATCGATCGTGGCGTTAAAAGATCAACGGTCAAGTCGACGGGGTATTTGGACGCTATTAACGGCAGCGGTAGGTCCAGGAGGAAGCATCGTCGCTCGTCGTTTACCATGACGAAGGTGGGATCGCTGTCCTCGAAGAATTCCTTTAAGAGGATGCCTAGGAGATATGGGATTAAAACGAGTTCGCTGGTGGATACCTTTGGTAGGAAGTCGATTAAAGGAGGAAGCGCGAAACGGACGACCCTATACGCGAAGGACGACGGGCAGGAGCCGGTGCAGGTTCTCAAGAGCTTGTGCTTGAATCCTCTGGCGCGCGCCAATCCAGAAACGGACATGATGTGGTGACGTTCGTGAAGAAATTAACGTATCTGCTTGTCTACTCTTTATTAATGTGTTTATATTCCCATACAGAAACTTGCGGCAACATTGTTGCAACGTTATAATATTGCTACAATATTGCTACAATATTGCTGGAAAATTTCAATGTTGCTGCAATGATCTGTGCTGTATGGGTTTAATTATTATATTATAAAATGATTTAAGAAAAACACAGTTAAGTACCAATTATGCAAGCGTTAAAGATCGTTTGCTTATAAGCTATTTAATTTCAAATTAGATACAGAAAGAATAGCAAAATATAAAACGAGCTTTTTCTTCATTGGTATTTCTATCAATTTTCTCTTCTATGCTTCCACTTCTCTCGTACATTGGTCACGAATGAATTAATTACACCGTGTGACTTGTGTAAATATGTATCTAATATATTAGTGGATTTTATGTTTGAAGTTTTATAATAAAGGAAATCCTTTGCTGTCCTCATTAAGATAACATCGTTTTATCATACATTATTAATTATAATATTGTACTTATATTTGTTATTCTTTACAATTCTTGTTATGATTCATACTACTAAAGTTAAGTATGTTGTTACTGCAGTAACGACCTGAAATACAATAATTATTTATTTCTTCATATAAATGAGAATAAACTAATCTTACCGGAAGAATTATCGTTAAATCAAGTGGAAAGAATTCCGCAGCCGTGAAAGAATATCTCCTATGATAAAAATATAACATCATCTCAATTTTGTCCTGAAATCAATTACTTTTGTTAAATTGTTATTTACAATTTGGCTGAGAAAAAAATTTAAAACTTACCATGCGGCATTTTTCATTTGAAAAGTGTAAGCCATATTTTATTACGCGCTCTTCAACGCGATTTGCCTGAAATGACAGTAATAAAACATACTATTACGAGAGTCGATAATTTAAATTCGTTTAATCTATTTTTTTTTAAATCTAATAATCAATCATTTAAACATGGAAAATGCCTTCGAATAATTTCTAATAGTACAAATTATACTATGGGACACAATTTTGCATCACGAGTGTTAATAATTATTTCCGACGTATTTTTGCCTGCTGAACACAAATCCATTGGCAAAAATTAGTTATCACGCTACAATTTTGAAACCTTAAAGAAGCAAAAAAAAACGATGATTTTAAAGATTTTCATTACAGTATCGGCAGCTAATTTTTCTTGCTTAATTTCATTAATGCCACATCCAAGCAGCAACTTTTAGCTTTAAAATGCATTGCAGTTCATTACGATATGATTTCTTGTTTCTGAGATGTAACAATTTGAATACAGTTCTTTTTCTCATGTAACTATTCTGTTCTACAAAATTCAATTTTTTCTTTTATCACAAATGTTATAATAAATAGTTATTTTTTACTGCAGAACACAAATCTGTTGACTATCACGTCACAATTTTAAGAAAAATGTACGAAAATATTGGAAATGACTATTCACACTCGTGATGCAAAAAAAAAAAGATCAAATTTTGTCCCACAGTGTTGTTATGCGCAATGTTGGTTATAAGTTGGCCCTTTAACATTGACTTGCACTTGTAAAATAGACGCTTTATGTCATATATTGGCATTTGCATTTAATTTATAGCAAATATTAAATCAATTTTATATTGGGCGACATTGACTCAACATATTCCCAATATAATTCCCACCCCAATATAATCAAAGTTCAGTTAATATATCGCTAATAAATAATGCTACTAAAAATATTATAGTAAAATTCTCGATTTTTACCTCATAAGTCGTAAAGTGATACATTGCGATCAAGTAAATGGTTTGAAACGACAAATCCATCATCTGCACGGGCCCGTCGTCCTGTAACTCCTTTAAGGACAGATATATAACCGAAACAATCTCCAGCAGTATAGACATGAAGGTAATTAAAGTGCCGAACCCATATAATGCGTTTATCACATTGGCGCAATCGAGAAGCACGCCGTGCAAATACCGCACGTCATAAACTGTGATTTCGCCCTGCGATCCGGTTATCGGTAATTGCGAAACGTATGGGACTATCTTCTCGTTCAGATGACGGAAACGTTGACGTGTCAGATCCAGAAATATGCACGTTATGAAGATACAGTATGTGCCAGTGATATTCTGAACTAATTCCTCCGACATGGCTGCTATTACCTCCATCAATCCTTCCGATACAGCATCGCTGATGGATAAATATCCCTTCCAAGTTAGTGTAACGAGCGTGTAGATAAAGAACAAATATGCGAATACGTGATTGTCCTTTCTTTGATGCCCTAATGCTATCGCCTTCTCGTCGTATGTTAGAAATTTGTCGGACAACTACAGTGCACAGAACGTGATACAATAAATTATGATTTGAATCCGCATATCATTTATCATCAATTACACATTATTTTATACAGAATGTCTCAATATTATTTATTATAAATCATAATTCCTCTTTAATTATCTTAAAAAATACGTTTATCTTTATTATAATAGATTTTTTACATTTTGGCAATATACGAAATTGAAGACGCATTTACCTTAACAAGATCTTTGCTCCAAAAGGCTGCCACGGCATAATAAGGAAGTAGTGAGACAAAAAACGCAGTAAATCGGAAGATACTAAGTGCGTAGTCCTTAAGTTTTTTTGTAGGCGACATGACCATCCTATAATAATAATTACCCGTGTATAAGCAATGATACAAGCCCCATATCACACAGAAACGACAGCTCCAGGTACTGCTTGGTCTCAATCGTCCGTTCACCAATTTGCACGAAAGTAAACCTAATACTTTGTTGATTATTATTACAACTTTTAGATTTCGGAAAGGCATTTTTTTGTGTTGATATTGATTTTATCACGATAAGAAAGAAAGTTCTACTCCTGGCAAAGTAACTGCTTTTGATGATTATTTTTAACAGGCGAAATAATATATATATATATATATATATATATATATATATCTTAGACATCATAGACGTCTATGATAATAATAATCTTTATTATGTCTATGATTAAAGATATTATCAAATATAAATTATATTAAGCGAAGTTAGCCGATATTTTGTGTAACGACTGAATCCTCGCAATCGACTGAATTCTGTATAGATATTGTGTATCGACTTTGATTTTTAATCTTTTTTACAGTCTCCCGTCAAATGACATTTTGCCGTTACGCCATACATATTTTCCGATGTAACCAGTTTGATAGAAAACGGAGATTAGAATTGTGACAAAGCACTGACACAATCGTGTTAACGACGATCGTCGAATCACGCGTATATGTGTATAACGATGCATATCCATTTGCGACACGTCAAACTAATAAAAAATGACAATTGTCTACCCAAAGACACGTGTCGCGTGTTACGGCTTCTGTTCCACACATCAAATCACGCGATGCTCGTGTCGGCGTCAGTAAAGTCGATAAAGAATCGTGATTTTGATTACATGAACATGCATTAAGCTTATTCGGAATCTATGTCAACGAGATATTATCAACTTGTTATTACATTGCAGACTAATGATTAGACATGTTGTACATATATTTCTCATTTTTTATTTTTACTTTTCATTGTAATTTATTGGAAGATATTGTTTGCATTTTAATATTGTAAATTTTATAATTGCAACATTCTTTTGGCTCTCTTTATTGTTATATTATTTCGTCCTCGAAGACTGGCTTTAATATAAGTATTTTAATAACTTTGTATAAAAATAAATTTTTGCTCCCCTTCTAACTGAAATTTTGAGTACGTATATGTATTGTTATATTTTATTGTAATGGATTTGTTAAATTTTAAAATTATAAAATTAATCTTTGTTTTATTTTTAGTATAAATATAATATCTTTCTTTAATTTTTACATTTACTTAATAATACGTTTGACTTTAGATATTTATTAACATTAGTTATTTCAATTATTTGATTGCTGAGAAAGGCTAACAATAAGTAAGTCCCGTCTTTTTCAATATTCTTGGTAAAATAAATTATTTTAAAATGTACACCTTTATTTTATTCGTTTATTAAACTTATTATTTCTATATTATGTTACACATTTGTCTATATGCCTATATGCATATTGTCTATATTGTGTCGACATGCGATAACTTTATTACAATTATGTTTATTTAAAAATATGCAGATATATACAATACGCAAGTATTTTAATAAAAAAGATTATACCAGTATTATAAAAGAAGTAGTTATTGCCGCAAAAATCTGAAAATAATCCAATATAAAAAAAATTTAGTAGTAAAAATACATTAAATATTCCTTTTATGAAATTATCTCCAACCTCCATAGATTATATTAATTTTAAATTAATTTATTTTTTAAATAAAAGTTTAGTAATATATTTTACATGTATAATAATTAATTAATTATTCAAATTAAATAATTCACCTATTTTAAAATAAAAAATTATAAAAATACTTACAGAATGAAATAGAGGTAAGTCAATTATAAAAAATCTTGCCGCATCGAAAGACACGCATTTGTGTAAGAAATACGTTAAGATGGCAATTTTAGTCTAAAACGTGAAAATAAAGTTATATACGAACAATTTTTTATTTTAAGATAATGACATTGATCATTGATTAGATGATTAGATAATTACCGGCGTATTTCCTGAATTAATAAGCTTGGTCATACCATCGCTTAAGACACACGCAATGTTATTTGCCTGAAATATTCGGCTATTTATATTATAACAATTATTATACTTATAAATGTAAGTAAAAATAAGCTAACATTCTCTAAAAACAAAATGAATTTTATAGACAAAAGAATTTGAAGTCATACCTCTTCCGCTGTATAATGACAAATTGTGCATATAAATAGTATTAGCATTATCGGGGGACTGACAAAAGAGCTGCCAATCAACAGCCCTTCTTCTCGGAAGATACTGAAGTTCGCAACAATGCGCAACAAGAGAGATATAAACGATAGCATTAGAGGATTTCTGTAAATATCATTGAAGGCTTCGATAGCATCGTAAAGCATCGAGTGCATAATTCGTACGTCCGATATCGTTATTGAGTTTCGTTCGCGTCGCTCTTCGTTCCACAACACATTCGGCGCGATCTTCTTGTTTAGATGTTTGAAGCGTACCAGTACAAGATACAACAGGAGAAACTTTTCCAGAAAACTACATATATGTATGATTATCGTGTAAGCATCTGATATCGATGAGATGAACGCATCACCCTTCATCTTCGTGTACATTATCGTGATTGTAAGTAACAGACTGATAACGGCCATAAAAACCGTAATAATCCAGGGTATCCATAAATTATCTCTCCTTTTGTTTTTTATTCGTGCGGCTTCGTGATCGTAACCATCCAGTCGATCAAAAAACTGTGGGAAAAGTATATATTAGAGAGAGAGAAAGAGATAATTATTTGAATTTTGTGATGGAAACTCATTATCGCCTTTATCGTTCCTCACCTTGATGAAGTGATTTTGCGAAGAGTAAGCATTAATGACATTGGCACAGAGACTTATGTATCCCAAAAAATGTTTCACGAAATGTACCGCTATTTTCGTTTGAATATTACTTTTCACAAAAAAACTAAACATCAAGGACATATACGAGACAAAAAAGCCTATCCAAAAAACAGAAATACCGTAAACGGGCCAGGAGCAGCACCTCAATCGACCGGCCGTGATATCATTGGCAAACAATCCGCAGAATTTGAACAATAATAGAAATGGCTTTATCCGTTCCGCGCAGGTTTTATCAAAGCACTGTTTCGGCACGCGTCGTTTTAACACGTATTTCTCTAATACGCGCATGTCTTCACAAACAAAAATTTCATTTTTCACGCATATTTTTGGTCACGTATTTGACTCTTCATTAAACTAAGAAAATATTATGTTTCAGGCGTTAAATATACCGCTCGAGAAAAGAAAGGGTTGCCGCGACCAAACGCACTTGTAAACCGTCACGCGGTTCGCGGAAAACTATCTATGTTCATTCTCACCCTCATATGCTGATAGCTCTTACATCGCACTCCTAACGATAATTTTTTCACTTATTGTTAGATAATAAATTAGATGAAGATAAAGACATTTACAAATTATTTGTATTGTAATTGCGTCCGTGCACTATTATTATACAAATCAGGATTAATACAGTAAGAAATAACGTAATAAACTTGTCTTCAAGTCAAATCGATTTGGTAAAATCGATTTTTATAAAATTATAGTTTTAAATAAATTTATTTACAAATTATTTACAAATTTTTACAACATAAATTTTCACTTAATTACAATATAAAATAATAGAGTTTTAATAATAGAATTTTCTTATACGAACAAACATGTACATGTACATATAAACACGTTTTTCGTGTTTCACTTCAAGCTCGCGGTTTTATTGAATTTTGAATTCTTAAATTGAAAATATATTTTGTTTGTATAAGAAAATTCTATAAGTTTAAGTAATATAATGTAATAAATTAAAAAGAAATACTAATATAAAATTGCATTTGATAAGATTTATACTTTTAGGCTTCCATCAAGAAATATCCAAAAAAACTTTATCATTATATTTTGAACGCATAGCACAAAATAGAACCAAATAATATATATGTCACTGAACAAAGTCAAAGAATGTGTTACTAAAAATATCTGTAATCTGAGAGAGGACATAATTTTCGAATATGAATTTTTCGAGAATAAAGCCCCAGTAATTTCGAAAGGTGGATGTAGCATGCACACGCACCACAAATTGTATACCCGCGGTGCAGAAAAGTGAATGTTGCTATGTAGTTTACATCCACTTTTTCAAAAGGCGTTAGTGCACAAAGGCATTTTGAGATAACAGGTAAAAGGCCTTCACGTCCTTTCTTAGATTTCTCTCTGATAGTACTAAAATATGTATGTACCTACCTCGTGGACAATGAGGTTGCAACACTCTTTTTTTAGTGCAAGTTTTATGAACGCGTAGTTTTTAACGTTCTAATAATGTTTTTCAGACAATATTAATAAATTAAATAAATATAATAGATATAATTTGATGTTTGTATTAACATTTGGTACAGTACCATTTTAATTATATATGTATATATAACATATTTGTGAGTTTACGCATTTGTAAATTCACTGAAAAAAAGTGTCGCAACCTCATTGTCCACGACTGTATATTACGTAACAATAATACGTATAAACAAGCAAATTTCTTCTCTAACTGCATTCGGCAAAGTCGGTAAATTACCATTCACATGAACATGCTATTTTATATCGACTACCGAGATGCTTGAGCCTTGCTAACACTTTTTCAGATTGGAAGGTTACTACCAGTTGACGTTGTCGAGTGAAAGGCGCCTGAAATTGACAATACACCATACATTGAGAATTATTTACATATAATTGATTATTATCAATAAACAGCTTTAATTATTAAAGAATATTGTGTGTATTAAGTATCAAACTTTATATGTATGTATATACTTAGAAATTTCATTATTTGTAAATATTTGTCGACTAGAGCAATTATTATATAGTTTTCTGTTTTGCAAAAAATTTACTTTAATAAAAATCACGAAACTATATTTTTATATATTTTTTATAAACATTAAAAATTATTGCACATTATTAATTTCTACATATCATTAATTTCTATACATACCTAAATTTACCAAGGAAATATTTTGCGAATTTAATTTGGAATAGAAAAGATGTAGAAAAAATTTATCTCAATTTGATAAGTATTCTTTTATCATAAACATTACATACATCTTGCATTATTGACACGGGAGCAAATTACGCAAATTAGCTTCGACAAAAGTTATATTCTGGGCAGAATAAATAAAAAATTCTGCACCTCTCTCTCTCTTCCTTTTTACAATCTCTTGCGGCGAAGCGTTTAAATGTAAGATTCGAAAATCTTGTCCCCGGATGAGTGGTTGTTCGGGGGCAGTCGATACATTCTTATTTCCATACAAAGCCTTTCAATTTCCCTACTGAGCCTTTGATATTTTGCAGGACGAGGGTCCCTTTGCCCGCACCGCGACTTCGATCCCTCCCTTCGTTTCCATTGATCCTGGCCCAGCTTTCCTTTTCGCGCGGGGAAATTATGTAAACTACCACAATATAAATATGTACGTGTGCATATGTATATGTCTGGATATCGAAAATTCACTGCAGAGAATCAGGCTTGCGATCGCGGACATTGACGTGAACATTCTGTAAATCTACAAGATGTCTATAGCAGGGGCCGCGGATATCTTATTAATTAATTGCGTCGACGTTGTGTGTACACGACAACGGAGCTATACGGAAATTCTTTTCTCTCTATCTTAATATAAAGATTCTGGCACAAAGTGTTAACTCGTGCGGAGAATACGACGCGGACGCGTAGCGCGGTCCGACTGCGCGCCGGTGAATTTAAAGCAGAGATTCGCCTCGATAACGACCGAAAGGACCCTCTCGGATGTGAAATTTCTTTCTCGCGGCCGCGATATCTCTTTTGGGGAGAGCCACAGCGGCATGAAGGCACAATGATCTCCTTCAGATTGTCAAACGCTGTCGTTTAGTCGCGGGCACTTTGCAATGATATATCGTTCGTCTCACGAAGAGGTAGCCGCAGTCCGGGCATTGTGCCACTTTTGCGAGAACATGATCGGCAGCGTGTGGTTCGACACGCATTAGATAATTCGTTCCGCGGATACTCCTTACTTTCTTGCCGGAGAACCCTTTTCTATAAAATTCGCCATCGAAAGAGCGGCACTAAGTTCCGATTCTTAGATACAGACGTTACGAGTTGCCATTATGTCCGAGGCGCGACCTATTATGACAATTTCTTTGTAACGTAAGATTTTTATAATATGCATGAAAACTGAATCTTTCAGCACCTCCTGAAAAATGTGCTAGGTACCAAATAAGACTTCAAGTTTTCTAATATTGTCGATTATTTGTGTAAAAAGTAGATACTTGTGTTTAAATTTAATAATAAATGATGACGTTAATAAAGGATATAATAAAGAGCTATGCAGTTCGGAGAAAGAAATAAACAATCTTCTATCTTTCTAGCTTTGCAAAGAAATTAAAAACTCTATTATATTCTAATAGTGAGAATAGTTTGAAGAACACAAATGATAAAAATAAAATTTGTATGACAAAGAAATTGTATGACAATTTCTTTGTAATTCAAGGTTTTTAAAAGATGCATGAAAATTGAATCTTTCAATACCTTCTGAAAAATGTGCTTAGGTAATATCAAATAAGATTTATAATATTTTGTCAATTATTCGCGTAAACAGTATACTTGTGTTTAAATTTAATAATAAAACGCTAATGTAATTCAGGATCTAACGAAGGATTATGGAGTTCGGAGAAAGAAATAAACAGTCTTCTATGTATCTTTATATATATTATTGCAAAATTAAAAACTCTTACATAGGTATTATGTTTTAACTGTTGAGAGAGAAAGAGAGAGAGAGAGAGACAGAGAGAGAGAGAGAGAGAGAGAGAGAATCAAATGATAAAAATAAATTTTATTTAGTCCTGCGCTTGTCCTAATTAACGTTTATTCATTATAACAAAGTAGTACTCTCTCCGTGAGAATTTACAATTTTTAATCTTTTCCAGTAAATAATATCAATAAAACAAGTAAAAATGACACTGCAAAAAACACAATTCGAACATGTATTGATAATGATCTTTGGCGCGACTGTCAAGCTCGACGTGTGGTGCCCATTCGGCGTGTCGTACGGTTTTTACGAATTCTAACTGATTTCTGTTGTTGTCGACACAACAGCGATAATGGATCCCGGGACACCACTGCGCGGACTGCGAACGAACGGTCCAGCAGGAAGATTAATCGTGAGCGATGCAAATGACGAGGTGGAGAGTCGTCTCTGTCGTGCCTGAATGAAAGCCCATTACGAGCATCTTCGAGGAAGCCCCCTTCGATTTGCGCGAAGAAGGGCGCGGAGGACGGCCGGAGGACCGAACGGAGTGACATTGTGTCAGTGAAAGTTGGGTGAAGTGACACTCGAGATAAATGTCCTGCCGGTGTTACACACCGAGAGAATCTCCGAGACTCCCCCGGCCGACCCTCGTCTCTCCACGTGCTACTCCATTCCGTGCATCGTCCACGCGGGGTCTCCTCTGCTCACGTTCGTCCATAATCGCCGACGATGTTTTCGATAATTGCTAGATATTCTGTATTGAGAGTTGGAGGCGCGCGTGCGCGCGCAATAATAATTTTCTCTTTTACTAGACGTTTTTTGTTTACTTCTACAGCAGATCGGGCATTTAACAATGCTGAAGGAGAGGAAGGGGGTATCAACAATGATCTGGCCGCGACCGTTGGGGGGATCGGTTCGCGTTTACGATGCTTCGGCGAACGTTAAAGGCTTCCACCTTAACTCACCGAGAAATCGGGGATCATTAGACAAACGGCCGGGTTCAAGTTCAACCCCCTGAACCGTTCAACCCCGGCGATCGGCTTTCTGTCCGCAACTGTCCGGTTGACCCAAATCCTGGGAAAACGGCGAACTGACGGACCGCACGAAATTCCACGCAGATGGACGACAGTTACGCCATACATAAATTTTCCCTTTTCTGCCTACGAGCCTTTTGTTACTGATTTTTCTCCTTTTTCCATATACACGCACGCAATCGTGCATTCTTTAGACAAAAAATGATCACGGTCAAAAGAAACAGTGACGAGAACAGTCAAAGAAAAAAGTTTGAGATAGAGAAATAATTAGATGTCGAAAGGAACTTTGGTCTGTAATTTTCTATGTTAGCAAAACAAGCTGTGCTCAATTACATCTTTCTAATGTTCCGTCTTTTTATCTCAATTATCATTTATCAGTTATAATATTATAGCACGATTTTTTAAACACTTATGACAATTTAAAAAACAAATGTAACGAAAACATTCATCTGCTTTATACAAGCTACACACTGTTAAATCTGTATAGTGTCAAATTTAACTCTATTTAAGTCGCTACTGCTCTTACTTATACATATGTATGTAGTTATTTTAAAATAGAATGGAATTTTTTGGGGTGAAATTTGAGCTGTTTTAAATTATTTAACTCTATCGTTTCAGTTAAAAATAGCTATTTATTCAGTAGGAGCAATGACGATTTAAATAAGATTAAATTTGACACTAAAGATTTAACAGTGCAACTTTTGTGCAAACAGTGCATTTAAAAGAAAATGTTTCTTTTTCATAAAAAAAATTTAATTTATTTTGACTTTTTTAAACAACATTATACAATTTTTTTTATAATTTTATATAATAAATTCACCACCGACAATAAATTTTTACTGCAACAAAGAAAGTAATTTATATAAGCAAATTTTTATATTGTATGTCTCCTGCAACATAAATTTCTGTTCTTTTCGTTAACAAATTGTTATGCAAATATCAACGATTATATCATTTAGATCCAAAAGCTGTACAAGTCATTACTTTTAAAAGACGAAGTGACATTGAATTTTTTATGAAAAAAAATGTTTTAAAATTATAAGTTATAACAAACTTATGTTGTATATATATATATATATATATATTTAAATAAAATGATAATCAATATATCTCTCTTAAGGAAGATGTCATCTCTTCTGTCAGATTTTTTTACCTCGCTTTTATTACCTTCTCGTCACCTAATCATTGACCTTTTACAAACTTTTTTAAAGCTACAGCCATAGACCACCCTCATCATAATTTTACGAGGATATACCTTGTTAAGCTTTTAAATTCATAAAATTTATGATGCTTTTACAATGCCCTAAAAAATAAAAAACCACACAGAAGCCCCATTATATCGCCAATAATTTTTCTGGTAATCAATTTCCAATAATTTTTCTAGTCAAGTTGAGATCTTTTTTACCGCTAATGCACGCTATATGTTTATAAAATAGTATATCGCAGACAGTAGATTATCTAAAAATTAACAATTCACATATTGTTTCTGTTCAATTTATTAAAATTTTAACAATGTTTACAAAAAAATCAAACATTCACTTGAAGGAATTTCTTCGTTGAAAGCAAACCGAGCACGAAGTAAACGCGCATCCAAATACGCCCTTAAATCCCGTTGATGTCACCGGCTCTCGGATTACTCGGTAATTTCATTTAGACCCGGCGAAACCCTTCGGGATCGTGCTTACGAAAGGACGCGAGAGAACGGTCGCGAAGAGTCGCAGGAGTCGCAGGATTTACGCGACGGTACGGGTAATCTGCCTCTCGTAGAGAGAGACGTGGACGTGCCCGTTGATTCTTCGAATCAGTGCACGCCTCGCCGGATATCTCGTCGTACAATACCGATGTTTGGACACACGGCGAACGAAAGGCTTGTGCACTTCCCTTTCTTCGGCGCGAGCAAACAGTCTCATAGTCTCATTTCGGCAACCAAAATGCGATCGGTCGACCGTTTTATTGGAGATTCCCGTTTCCCTCTCCTCTCTCGTCACGCTTTTGCAATATATATATAACAAACCAGAGATCCTCGCGATCTTCCCGATCGCTCGATCGAGCTGATCCAATACACGAGACGTCGCATCAGTATAGAGACGCATAATCCAATACACAAAGCATGCCGCCGCTTCCGACGCTCCACGCGGGATACGGCGACTGCAGCCTGGTCAGGAATCAGAAACTGGTATAATTCACTTCTCATACGACCCCGGCGATGCGCCGCTCTCCTTCACGAAAATCGCGGGGCAAATCGCCGGTTCCGTCGGTCGGGCGCGTCCATCGTTCACGCTTCACGGAACATTGTGTGGCTGCCCCGTCCGTGCACACGCAGGCAATCACCGACACGCTTCTGGAACGCGCGCGCCATATGCCAGCCGTGGTGATTCCACCACGGTCACGATAATTTGCGAAACCGTCCTCAGGTAATGAACCCGCCGTCGCGCCAAGCCGCGTATGCTTGGTAGCGGCACGCCGGAACGTCGACGGTCGATCCCATCGGTCGAGTCATCCGAAACGCAAGGTCTCCGGACGAGATAAACTCCGAAAACTCGCATTTACCACCGCTTGCGTCGACGTACCGTGCAGGTTTCAAGAACTCGGATCCCTTGACCATCCCAGTTCGGTTACGAGAACAACGAGGCCAAGGAAACCGCGGAAGAGCTGTCAAACGCAATCAACGTCTGCGATGAGTTTCCAACCGAGCCGGGAGTGGATTCTTTCTTCGCCCCGCCGTGTAAAACGAGTTTCCAGGGAAACGCAAAAAAATTAAGGGCCCTTACGACGCCGCGCCGGTTCGATTCGAATTGATTTCGCCGCAGCGTTTCTGATTTTCCTTCCTCATTGTGGTTCGCACGCGGTAACGTTACGCCGGGCCCGCGCGTCGGGTTACATCGCAATTGTATGTACGATTATATAAGAAACACTTTTTTTGTATTTCCGAACGCAGCATCGATGAAACTCTTACGGCTCTCGAGGAGATACCTTTTTTATTTGCGTAATCAGTTTAAATAAGAGTTTGATTCGCGCTAAAGTAAGATCGCACGAAGCGATATCTGAGTTTTTCTCCAACAATTTAAAAAATTTTTTAAAATAAAATTCAAGAATAACAAAAAAGGGGGAGGAAAAGCTAAACTGAGCTTGCTCGTGCTGATTATAAACATTTTACCACATAATGTAGTTAATACACACACACAGACGTTTCAATAAACAATATAAAGATTTAAGTGACAGAAATCATATTGTTGTTTATATTGCTTATTGCAATTATTAACTCAATTTTAACGCTAAAGATAACCATTAATAAAGGTCCAAATATCTGTTATACTTTTATTATGTGACAATGTTTATTTAATTTATTATATATAGTAGCACGACTTATTAGGCCCTTTTTCATTATTTTTGAATTTAATTTTTACGACTTATAAATTTTTGTTTAATTTTTATATTAATGAAAATTAAATTTATCATTGTAATTATCAATGAATTGACCGAGTTTTAGCGCGATTAAATTTCTCCTGAAAAATGTTAAATTAGTTTTAAAAATTTTCTCGATTTATGCCATTTCTCGGGGCAAAATACGAATGGCATGCGTTCAAATCGGCATTATTCCTACTGGGAGATGCATATCGTGCACCGTTGCCTTCCAGGTGGTTACTGGATTTTTCAGAACCGGACCAGGGCGTACCTGGGAAAACCGCGGACCCTTCTCGTCTTACTTACGGAATCGGCATCAACGCGACGGCCAATCCGGCGTCAATCGGCCTCGCAGAAATACAAGACCGTGACGTAACAATGGTGACTGCTCCTTTTGGTAAATCGAGGAAACTCCTTCCGCCCACAATGTATCGGAGACCCGTATCTCAGGACGGCCATCTAGAATCTTCTCTTTCCTCCTATTCTCTTTCTCGCTCGCCTACCTCCGCGCGTTACGTAAAAACGCATTGACAGATCCAGGGTGCTCGCACTGACCTAAGCCGGGATCAAATTCTATTCTTTTCGGTCTTCGAACGGCTCGTTTGGTCGATCGGGCAACGATCGAACGGACTATTCGGATGAGAACGAACGAGAGACGAAGCAACTTGCGCCGAATTCTAGTGAACATCATGTGTTTATTCCCGCTTGTTTTATTTTCGTTAAATCAATACAACTTTTAAACAAACTATCTTTATCCTCGGTTTAAATACAAATTTTACGAAGAAATGGTGAACAGAGTAAATGGTAACAGCTGTATGAGAATTTTATTACACAACATTGCAATTAAAATAATTTTTTTTGTGTCGCGCTTATCTGAAGCTCTAAAATACATTTTTTCTATCATTTTAAAACATAAAATAAATAAAACTACAAATAGTTTTATTTCAACACATTGAATTTCATTATACAATTAGGTAACCTTGTCCCCGACGTCATTTTTATATCAGCATGTATTTTAATACACTACTTAATTATATTTATTCTTTGTCAAAATTCTTTATCACACAGTAAAAAACATTTTATATATATTTATATAGCAACGGTTCAAGTTTATTAAAATTTTATGTTGACATTTTTAACATATTCAAGTATTAATTTATTGTAATTTGATTATGTTATTTAAATATTTTGTGTTAAATTGATATTCAACATTTTTTAGTGTCAAAATAACACTATTTATAAGTAAGTGAACAAATAACATAAAAATAATGTTTTTAAAATCTAAATTCTAACATAAATAAAGTGTGTTAATTTAACATACCATAAATTTTATTGAAAAAATATGTTTTCACAGTTTACTTACAAATTGTATCAATGTTACATTTTTTGTATTAATTTTTTAATATGATATCTGTGTTACTTTCTAACATATTTATCTTATGTTAAATTAACACACGAAAATTTAAATGGACCGTTTAGGACATGAAAAATTGGTTAAATATAACACAAATTTTCCACCAGTATACAATAAAATTTTTATTTTCCTCTTTCCAAAAAATTGAATATTGATGTTATTTTATAGATCGCCAATTACAAATTAACACGTATTTGGCAGTCAATATGTAAAATAATAATAATAATTACAACAACAACAGTATAACACATAATCTTTATTCTTTAATACATAAATTCTATCGCGTTTTCTCTCTCTAAGCGTAAGACGGTAGCTGAAACTAGCGCCGGTCTCGAGCTTAGAAGGTGCCAACTCGGGCCGGCACTCGAGTGTCTAGGATTTTGCATCTGTTACAAGTAGGCGAACAATGACGGACGCACAATCCGTTTGCCTGCAAACAGCTCCATTTCCCGAAGATTAAAGGATTAGGTGTAAGGAGTATACGCCTTCGGCGGCCGACAATAATGGAAGAACAATCGCGGCGTCCGGTAGCGAGGCGAGTGGCCGGCGTGCGGTCCCCTTAAGAATACCGGTATTTTCCAAACAGGGATTTGGCACAGGGGAAAAAAAAGGTGGCGTCATCGCGGATTACGCGTCCACCTCGGTCGTTCACGACTGTCTCGCCGTTCGCTGGGAATTCGGCGGCACGACACGGACAGAATGACCGGCCGGACAGGCAGCAGGATTGTATATGCGCGTGTGCGCGTGTGCTTGTACGGCGATCCTTAATACTTCTTACTGTCATCGTAATGCGCTCCTGATGACACAAGGACAATGCTGGAGCCTCGAATGCGGGAGCCTGCATTCATCTACGCGTAATTTTGTGGCCGGGCTGTACCAATCTCTTTGTTGTACCGATATTGGAGTGTAAAATAGGATTTCGACAAGTTTCTCTCTACTCGTATTTTGGAGCAGGTTCTGCGTGCATAGCGCGCTTAATCTCAATAAAGTCTGTTAGAATTTCTTGGCAATACGCGAATTTTCTCCAACAAGCTAAACTCGTATATTAATAACATTCGCTATCGCTATAAAAATAAGATGCTACTTATTCTTTAATCTGCAAATTATCAAAGCGAGTAAAAAATCATCTAAAACATTAATTTTAGATGATAAATTTATGGAATACTTTAAAAGAATATTACAAAAAGTCTTAAAAAGATAAGAAATATAAGTCAAGATTTATAAAATAAAAGTAATATCTTTGTAAAAATATTTCATTAATTTTGTTATCATTTTATGCAAATGTACTGAAAATTATATGCCAAACATAAATATGTATATATGCTGAAAATATTTATTTCTATGTATTAAATAATATAAATATCTACACATATTGAATACAGTTTAAACAAAATAAAAATAATTGCACTATTACTATTCTTGCGTTCACTGATCGTTAGCATGTCTTTTTGTTTATTATTTACTTTATTTTACTTACTATATTTGTATCTATTACGCACAAATTGCTTATTTTAGACATTAAAAAATACTATAATTTACAAGATGCATTAGACAAAATGCTCGGACACGAGTCAACTTTCAATATACTTAGATTCGTGTCAAAATCGTGTTCTTTTTTATTTTTATTTTTTAAGTAATAATCGATAAAAATGCACTTGAAGACGGAATATGGTAGTGTGTGGACGAGGCGAACGTCGCTAGTCGTACTCTTTGCCCGTAACCGACTTCTTCTGCGACGATCTATTTTCAAACCGCAGGTGGTTCCACGGACGAGCGGAATCACATGTTGGGCTCGTCCTCTGTGCCGCAAGTGTCGGGACTCGGGAGGTGTAACCCTTCGATCGTCAATCACCCGGCGATCACGGCGAACTTCCTGAGAACGATAGGGAGGGCGCGGGCTTAGAATCTGTTTTACACGACGGAACATCAATTATATGTTCATTATAATATGTAATTGGATTTTTTTTCTTTTCTCAAGATCTGAGACGCGGTCCGTGGCGTCGAGACCGCGAAAATTAATTGATTCCCTTTAAGCGTATTATACACTCATGATTTTCGAGGATGTCGGCATCGTTTTGGACTCTCATTTTTTAGCCAGTTTTTGTCGGTTCGTAAATATTTGTTTAAAAAATATAAAGACAATTCTTACGATAAAGCACAAGAGAGACGCAGTGCAATAATCGGGTGAAGCAAGACAACCGAAAACTGCTGTATATCGCTGTTTTATCCACGTAATTTAATTATCCGCGCGACGTGGCAGGTAGGGGCGATAGCTTGTACGCGAAACGCTTCCACGTAACCTGACACTCCGTTCCTCTCCGCAGACTAAATATCCTTCTCACTCTCTTTCTGAATTACGATGGCGTTTGTGGGCGGAAGTCCGGTGGCCGAGAGGGATCGAGTGGTCAATGCCATGGGGACCTAGCTTAAGAACAACACGTCGGGAAATACCGCACGATCGCGAGGGCGACGCGGGAGCGTCTTTCCCACACTCATCCGTTTGTGAAAGTTCGTTACGATTTCCCGCACGTGCATCGGCTCGTCAAGGAAATGCCGCTTGCGATTTCGTGTATCGGCAGTAATGATACACGAAAAACAATGTTGGCGTTATCGTAGCCGCACCACGCTCGCATCTGTGCGTCTCATCGTTATCGCATGCCGCATAGAGGTATCGACGTCTATCTAAATTATGTGCGATTAACCATTAAAAATGTATCGCGTGAGAGACGCGTGAGAACGCCACGCATTTCCGAATGATTCACACATTTGCGTGAGAATCGGCAATCGACGGATAAATGATCGAGTGGTAATTGATAGGAAACGAACTAATCTCGCACATATATAACTTTAATGAATAAAATAATTACACGCAGAGAGAGAGAGAGAGAGAGAGAGAGAGAGAGAGAGAGAGAATCCACCGCACCACATGGGGGAAATGTTATATCATTACACAAACATCATGATTGTCCCGCGTAGAAAATATACATCTTTCTCGCGGAAGAAGAATCTAGGTCGTCTAGGGTTCGTCGCGATTGCCACAAATATCATCCCCGCACGAGTAATCCATACGATATGGCGTTGAAAAAGTCGGTTAAAGATACGAAAGATAGGGGGAAGACTGGATAACAGCGACGGCGGGATGTCTTCATTTTTTTTTGCCGTACGCGTGCTAGGAGGGTTGCGATCGCGTACTGTGGGTACTTATAATATACGAAACAAATGGAAAAAGAGAGCACTTCTCTCGCTTGGTTTCAGATTTATATTCTTAGATAGTTTTTAACAATGAAGATTTTTTGCCGCCTATTTTATATATGAAGTCTCGAAATGTCGTTGAGAGGAGGATTCCAAGGGTCTTTTGTATTAAATGATACTGTATTCAAAACACACGTCCATTACATAATGAATTCTTTTGTACTGGAATCGCGGAAATATTTGTATCGACTTGTATCGTCACTGCCGATCGATCAAACTGTATCACAAGGCATTCGACCCCCATACTATGATTTCAATTGCCTCGGTGTATATTCACCGAGACCAGATAGCTAGTGTGCAGGATTGACACGTCAGGACACAACCGCAATGGCGTCAGTCAGCCATTGCACGTGCGATAATTCCGGCGGCGTTACCCTTCATGTAACACCCCTCCCCCTCCCGCCCCGATGCGCTCGTGCAGGGGTTGCGATTCTCTTCCCTCCCCTTTCTCTCTCTGTCTCTCTCTTTCTCTCCCCTTGCCGAGAGAACCCCAAACGAGTCTTGACCGGTCAGTGCGGGATAAAAGCTTTTTCTTTCTGCAGCTGTTAAACCGGTGACCTCCACAGTTGCGTGCTCCCGAGACTCACAATGCTCACAGTATATCCATAGTCGCCGGACATATAAAAAAAAAGGAGGAAAAGTACGTTGCCCACTGACCGAGTGGACCAGAATTAGCAAAGTGACCGATTAGTTGCTCTTTACAAATTCACATGAATTCGGAGTAAAAGATCAGGCAGATGTAAAATGCCTTCGAGTTGTTCATGAATTCGATTCGATAATAACCGGAAAATTGAAAATTTTTAGCTGTTGCAATATGAACGTTCAAACATGTTTGATGTTGGGTACAAAGAGTGCTAAAATAGCTTGAAAGATTTTGATTAAAAAAAAAAAGAAAACACAAACTGCTAGAAAAAATTTTTCATCTTAAATCTATTTATATTTTTAAGAATACGAGTACTTAACATCTGTAACAGTCCTTGCGAAGTAAATTGAAACTGAAATGTGTCATATTTAGATATACTTTAAATAAATTATATACATATGAAAGCTGTGTGAACAATATTTTTATTTAATAACATATTTCTATAATTTATTTACTTTATTTGTTATTAAAAATTAAATTATTTTTAAATACAATAACAAAATCTCAATTTTCTGTATGTAAATGCTTTGAGTACTTTGTATTCAGGTATTTATAAAATTTATTTATTTACAGACTAATTTCTGCATTGCAATAAAACTACATAAATCATTTTAATTACTTAAAACATAATTATGTAAAATTTATGTAAAAATTTATATAAAAAGATTAAAAATTTTATCATTATTTCTTAATTACATTTCCATTAGAGCACACTTTATTTTTTATTGAAATAATTTTTTTCCAGATTCTAAACGTCGTTACATTTTTTTGTATTACTTTTAAATGCAATCCAGAATAATCTGCAATGTTTTCACAATTTTTCCATTGTTTTAAAAATATGTGTAATACATACTTATGTTAAATAAAATACGTAGCACTCGTATAAAAAAAATTTACATTAGCGTTTTAAATTTTAACTAAGTGAATTGTTCATCGCACTAACACCGTCATCGGGTCTGACAAATCCGACAGTTAAAAAGACCTTATTTCTTCAAATAGTTATTTTTCTCGTATTTTTGTCGCTAAATGGACATGTATTTTTGAAAGATAAAAGCTGTGACATTTTTCATTTAGATCTTTATTTATCATTTTATTGAAAATTAGTCTTAAACATACCTTGATCGCTGTGCATGTCTGCAATGTGAGCCACGACTAACGAATGATTAAAAAGGTTAATAATATGCGAATTACAGAAGTTCACCTAAGTTCTCCTCGTGCAAATTCTTCCCGAGAAGTCGAAGGGTAATTAGGATATAAGTTCCTATCGCGAAGTGCATCAGGAGGAAAATTCTCGGTCATAGCGAAGATCGCCTCGGTGCAGTTACAGGACTGTAAATCTGCGATTGCTCCTCCCGGCGAAGTTTTAATTTGAGTTTCAGCGATATTTTCTAGAGGAATAGTTTCCGCAGTCGAGCTCGTACAAGTGAGGCCGGATCTCGAGCGAAAAGTACCATTACGTTCGAGTGTAACCACTTAAATCTTCGATGAAGAAGTTCACCGACGCTAAGTACGATGTGTACAACGCGCGATACTGCCGCATAGATTCAATAAGCGCCGAGGAAGAGGTATATACATATATATGTACCAAGAGCGCGATAAGCGCGACCTCGAGATAAACAGACCTCGCTGGAACGCGACTGCTTATTCGCGTAAGTCCGTAAGTCAACCGCCGTAATTACCTTTGTTATTCTTCCATTAAATTCCTATCGAGTTCAACCTGAGTGCTCGGTTGACAAAAACAATTTTGTAATCAACGATATGTACATACAGGGAGTTGCCAAATTATCGACGAATTATCGGTGAATTTTGCACGACGATCCTTTATGCATAAAAATTCACATTTCTATACTGCACGGTAGAAACGATTTTACTGAAAAAAATAATTTTAATATTGCTGAATGCAGATCTGAAAATAAATTTTGTCGGACCATCAAAAGAATGTTGGGAACGCAAAGAAGCTGGTCGCTAGAATATCACAATTTTTTTATACTTTACGACGCCGTGGTCGATTAGTTTGTTTTTAGTTTATATAATGTCTCTCTTGAGCGAAAGAGCTCAAGATTGCTTTATTGAAATAAACGAGTCATATAATCGTCGACAGTTTTCGAGCTATTTCTCTTGAAACTTTTACATCAAATTTTCTTGATGACGCATACTCCTCTAATATTAATAGGTCATTCTCTAAGGGAGACATTCACGTACACCCGGAAATCGTAAAAGTGTAACGTTTTGATCGTTATCGGAATTAACACTGCGTGTGATATTCGACGCGCATATGTAGGCCACGGGCTTCTGGCTTCTTCTAATTCGATTTGCCTAGATCGTATCCTGTAATTGAGTCTGTTACACATAACTATTTAATTCTCGCCATTTCGACATTCGTTTGCGTCTACATATTTAATCACTCATGTACTTAATTCTTAAAATGTCTGTTATTTTCGTGAAGAGATTAGATTACTTTCACGGTATAAATTATTTTACGTTTCGTCAATTTAATATGTTAAAATGAGAAGAGAGCGTTGTGGTTACAATGGATAAATTTTGGAGTAAAATAACGTTAGCATACCTTCCTCTGTTTACGAAGTTAAGAAAATGTCGATCCTGTACAAGACCATTATACTTATATTTGAGCGAACGGGGCGTTCATTATAACCGCATGATAACGTGATACTTTCATATTCGACAGGATGGTAAACGGATAAGTAAACGCGGGTGGAAGACGCGAGACCCCGGTATCCAGGGCAACCGGACCCCATCTCATCCTCCGCGGTTCCGAGAGCGTTTCTAGATGTCTTCTTAAGTTGCCGGAACAAACTTCGACTCGGTAGAACAACGTGTAATGCCCGGAGGGCGGCGCGGCGGGTAGCGCTGTCGAAAGGAAAAACAGGCGAGGAAGAAATTTACTTACAGCACGGGATTACTGTTTCGCCCCGGGTCATCTTCCGTGCCTCGTGCAACGAGTAATTTAACTCGCCTCTTCCGCGTCGAAAGGCGCCCGCGACGATCCTTTTGTTTCTGTTAATTAATACAGAGGACGCGCAATTTAATTTCTCGGCAAATTAAATTCCTGTAGCACGTCTCTCGCGGCGTTAACGCGAAATGAAAAGATTTAATTAAAGAATCGGCCCGCGGAGTGGGCGTAAGCTGGACGAAAAACATAAATTAAAGCGTCTTTAAAGAGTCAATCTTCTTTTTTTAATCCCAGCTACTACACGGAAATTACATTTAAATATACTTCAAGCTGCGTTTTATCCGCGTTAACAGTCAACAGATATTATTTATCAGCGCCGATACAGATCGATTGCTATCGCTACGGGATACTTCTTTACGGCACCCTCGCTCCTCGTTCCTTTCTCTTGGGTCGAGTCTGAAACTCCGAATCGCGTAATGTTCCCGCAATTTTCCGGAGACTTCAAAGGAGCACCGTAGGACCGTAGCGAAGATCACAATGAACGATCGTTATGCGTATTCAAAATGGTCCTGCCTAGGTAGGGTAGGGTGTAGCCAGGAGTCCCGGCTATTGTTGACCCTTCGCGTTTCTGGAAAACGCAGCCGATTGTGCAAGCCCGGGCTCACGTGTGTAAAGCGGATGTTGATGGATCTACCTCTCTCTCGCCGCGACCCTCCCTCTCTCGTCTCGATCCCGCGGAGGATGTTAGATTCAGAAATATTCGGAAGGACTGTGCAAACGGTCGCACGCTCATCGTTTTATCGCTGCCGATTTGGGCATTTTTGTGTAAGTCCAACAGGTGACTGCATCTTAAATTCTTGCATTAATCTCCTTCGCTTTCTCCACACACACACGCGCCTCTTTTAATCTCATTTTTGACGAAGTAAAATCGCCTCTCTTTAATCTGATGTACTTCGATCGCTTACTCAAACCTCCACATTCGCGGCGACGTAAATTTTGCCGTAATCTGACGTTAGATCCTGTTGCCTCGCTCGACGTATATATAGGCAAGGAAATAAAAAAGGTAAGTTCCGCCCGGATCATATACGTTATACGGCCCATCCTCGCGTCCTTTCTTTCTTCGTGGCTTCCACGGAGCCACGATCCGCAGGATGTAGCCGTCTGCTGTCCGCATCAGAAGCACACACATGACAAAACCGATGACTGATGACGCGGGGGCACCCTCTCTCCCTGGCGCGCGAACTTTTGTTTATTCGCATCTCCGTCTCCATCGATCAATGGCCACCGCGGACTTTCCGCGTAAGAAACCGTAGAAGGGGATTCTATGAAGTCCCGTAATATCGAAGTCGAGCGGTACCTCCGTAAACGCTCGTTATCAATAAACGTATTATTGTTTGTAGCGACAGTCGCGTATTCAGTTGCGTTTATTACAAACGCGTTTTTATTAATACGCAAGAATTTTATCTTTGTACACTGAGAGAAAAAAAAAGATTGCAATTACCATAATTTAACAGTATATAGTCATTTTTGATACCACTATATTTTTTTAGTAAAATTATAAATATTTATAATTAATGATTATAAAAATGGAGCTCCTAATCATAATCATTTTACTATACAATTATAGTCGCAAATACTAAACTATGTTTCTCTCACAATCAGTGTAAAGAATTAAAATCAAATGTGTAATGCACTCTGAGCATTGCACATATTATCTTCCCTTTGTTTTATTAATTTATACTTCTGACATTTTAATTCGTGAACTTGTTGGCGCTCAATATAAAATAATTTCGTATTTGGACACCTTCAAAAGTTTCAGTAAAAAAAAGAAATATTTTATCCTTTTATAAGAAATTTCACTGCGTACGGGAACATTCTATATAAGAAAACATTTGTCATAGTACCGAGATGAAACGATTCGAAGGCAAGAATGAGACTTTATCGGCGAGTCATCGTGATCGCCATTTCCATCTTACGAGCAAACAACCGAGCGGGCGAAAGAGAGAGAGAGAGAGCATCGGTCGATGAGAATGGGGAAGTGCATTGCATCGTGGCGTCCATTCCGACGCGACGATGGTGAACCGGAAGGTCGCCCCCTTTGATACGAAGGGCGTCTGAAACGTCGGTTCGGCCGCTGCACAGAACGATTTATTGATTAGTACGGCTGGCCAATGGCGCATTGGTCAGTTGCAGGAACGCTCCCCAGATACAACCCCAGCGCGCAAAGAGCCGAGGGGGGTTCGAGTCGGAGGGAGAGGGTTGCAAACCCCATGGCATCGGGGTCCGGGGAGAGATGTTGTAGCTTATCTCATTCTCGGAAATTATGGTGGAACGATGAAGGGCGCCGCGAACGGTCGTGTTCTCTGCTGCCTTCGGCAGCCATTGCCTTTTTTTTGCCCCGTGAGAGGCTAATATTTCCTTTTGATCATACGAAACGGAACGGAATCGGGCGACTTCTGTAAATTAGTTCGCAGGAAAATGTACGAAGTTCGTCGTTTCGGCTTGCCGGTAAATTTCGGTGTCGCGCTCTCATTTATTTGCCGATATTTTTAAAAACTTACATAAAAACACGAGACTCAAAGAGCGGACTGTAGAAAGGAAATTAGCTCGAACGCGATTTTCTCGGGCTAAGAAAAACCGAAAGAATACTTATCGTCAGAATTAAAGATTTTTTTTTCAACGAAGACACGATTACGTGTAACGCACTTTTCTTATCTGTTTCATCAATTTATTTCCGAGCTTTTTTTCAGTTGTCGAATTACGAGAATCGTGACGGCAGCGGCGGCGGCGGCGGCGGCGGCGGCGCTAGCACTTTCGAACGTGAAAGATTAAGCAGTCAAAGGCTTTTAAGCGCACGCGAGGAGGCCGTTATCAATTATTCAAGATCAAGCCACCAATCTTGGATCCCTCTTTCGCCGCCGCCGTCGCGCCTCGTCGCGCGACTTTCTTTCTAAAATCCCTCTCCACGCAGACTCCTCTGATTCATCTCCCGTAGTTACCTACGCCTTAACTCGAGAGCCGCGACATAATTAGGCCCACGGCATCAAGTATTTATTCTTTCATTAGCCTCCTCGCTCGTAGGAAGCTCCAAGAGGGTCGGAGATGAGACGATGTCATCCGAGCGTAACTTGATCAACTTCAAACTTTGCCCGCCCTTTCTCTCTCCTTCCTCTTCCTCCGCCTCTCTCTCTCTCTCTCTCTCTCTCTCTCTCTCTCTCTCTCTCTCTCTCGCTTGTTCGCTCGTTTATTCGCTCTTGTCAGCTGCCGCGATGCAATTACTATTGCAAATTCCACTTTGTGCCTCATAAACTTATCTTTATTATCCGTTATTTATTAATTAAACGCGTTCATTAATATTAAATCGGTACATCGCGTTTTGAGTTAATTAGAACGTTTTAATTGTAAAATAACAACACTACATTTATTTTTATTAAATTTTTGAAAATGTAATTGCGTCTAAGTAATCCGTTTCTACCCGAGAATATTTCCACCGCCACTTTCATTGATTAATTGCCCGCGTCCTCCATCACAGGGTGTGGTTTCGCAGCGCACTGAGAGAAGGGTTAGTTACATTTCTCGACATCCTGATTGGAGAATGGTAACTTTGACTGAAATGGGGAACGGAGACTTCATCTGCATAGCAAATGATGCCAAGAATAGTTACATTCATCAGACAAAGTGGCTCAGCAAGCGCTCAGTGTTTCTTTATTACAATTGGTTTCTACAGTCAAAGCCAGCAAATTTAGAACTAAAGGTATAAGAACCAGTCATATTAAAGAATCACTGACAAACTGGGTTTGTCTATTAAACGCAGCCATCGCATATATCGTAACGAAATATTTAATATTTTTTTTATTTTCCAACACGTGTCCACGGTACCTTTAGCGAGGCAAAAAGAGAAGCTCACGAGAGAAGAAAAAATTAATCCGCAATAGCACGCGTCCACTGCTAGCATAGTATTATAGGCATAAGATGCTCGTCGGAGCGTGGTCCAGACTACATCTGCCGCTCCGATATCCCTCCGCCCTTTCAACGAAAAAACGGAATCGCGGCTAAGTCGATTTAAATTATTCAACCAAATTTTTTTCATGTCACCTTTTACTTCTATCTCGCTTTCATCTCTTAGCACAACTATAATCGTTTTCGGTGCACGTGCCGAGAACATCGCTACGGTCATTTTTATCGTCATTCAGGTGGTACATCTCCAACGAATTTCTTTTTTTTTTGTCATTCAATGGAACACACTTTGTGGCATGTTCCACAAAGTTTTATCTCCGGCCGATATGATTAAGATTCGATAAGTTTTAATTTCGACCGGTATAACAATTTTGCAAATAAAGAAATAAAATTGCTAATTATTGTACGATGCTGCGATACCACAACAATATTAATATTTATCATGCTTGAGATAATGTGAATTTATGCGTATCTTTTATATATAATAATGCACGGACGACGCGTACAGTGCCAGAAGATATATTCGTATTAGGGCGGACCTCTTGTAAAACTTTTGCCGGATTCAAAGGAAATGTCAGTACGCGCATAAATCAAATTAACTATGTAAAAGTCCACATTTGGGTCCATTCGGTGACAGTTATTAAAAAGAATGAACCCCTTGAACAGATGCTCTTCCTACCACCGTGGAAATCATGCCGCGACCGTTTTGATTTATACATCGGCCGCATGGGTGGGCCCTCGGAGTTTTCGGTAGCGGAAAGGAAAACTCTTTAATAGTTTCACGCGTGCGCCAGGCCCCATTATCGGGACACGGTTAGGCTCCGACAGACAGAGAGAGATAGAAGGAGTCGCCGCCTTGGATCTCCAAAGAACGGAATATGCCTCCGAAAAGTTCATTAAAAACGATTTCACGTCACCCGAAAGATCATTTACGATAATTAGTTTCGTATACAGTCTTTGCAGTTTCCTTGACACGATTAAAGTACAACGACACTCGATTTAGGACTTTTATACCGTCGTATTTCATACCGACGACCGAAATAATCTACCCCAATTAGAAATGGTAACTCAAATCGACATCAAATCGATATTAAATCGACGCCGATAAGTCAATAAATAGTCAACGTCAAATATTATATGGTAGTTGATATTTTTGTCACCTGTCACCTTTGACCTCATTATATGTGTTTTTTCAGTTGTTAATTCAGCAATTGCGAATATTTCTATAAGATTTCTATTGTCTTTCAGCAAATTCTACATGGAATCGATGCCAAATCGGAAAGTATATATGCACATATATACTGTGTATTTGATATATTAAAATTAACCGGAAAAAAAAGGAATCTATATACCTATACATATTTGCGATTAATCAATTAACATAAGAACAATTATGATAAAGTCGAAAATGACAAAAATATCAAACACAATATTTGACATTGATCTTTTATCGACACATTAATGTGTCGATAAAATAAATCGAATCGACATCAATTCGATTTATCATTTCTGGCTGGGAGGAAGACTTCTATGTATATAAAATTCTTCGAGGATGTAAAAAAGGCGCGCGTGCCTGGATCTGGCTGTTCCTACAGCACAATTTTACTCACACGCAATTTCGTTCGTATACGTATAAATTGCCGATGGAGAAATAATTTGTATATCGAAATAGGCGAACACGAGAGTGGCTTTATACGTCGTCGCAGGATACGCGGATCCAGTACGGAGTCAGTTGCTCGTGATAAACTACCGGCACAAGGATCGAAGCTATAACGCTCTCGTAAACATCCACCCACCCCCTGCCGTCTTCACCACCGACGATGATATCGTCTCTTCCTTTTCACGGCACTTACACCGCGACACGGCTGACAGCAACAGGCGGCACATGTCTCTTTTATCCTCTTTCACCTCCGATCGTGATATACTTACTCAGCTTTTACTGGTTTCCCCAGCTCTCTCTCTCTCGGTCGCGAGGCGTTCGTGAAATGGCGCGTGCGGACACGTTTTTATGCACGTAATTCACGATCCTGGAGCTTGTTAGTCTCAGACGCGGAGATGAGCTATTGCTAATATTTAATCTCTGCAGTATCTCGTAATGCGATGATCTGCAAGCTGCAACACGGTCGTCTCTGCAATGAGAAAATGCACAAGCTGACTGTAATTAATTCTGTAATTGCCGACGGAATCTTGAAATCACTTTGTATTTAACCTGTTTAATATATACAGCTATGGTTAAACTTGCAGGATCAAACATAAAGTTTTCCGCTCAAGCTGAACCTGTTTGCAATGCCGAGCCGTTACCTAAAGCGCATGTGAAACAAGCCATGAAATTTAATTAATTAAATGCTCCACGTGTAACGTCTCTGCCAAATTAATTACCGGAGCACGTGGATTTATTATCCCGCTGCCCGAAAGCAGCTGCGTCTCGCGATCGCGCCCAAGTAAATTGAGGACTCGCGTAATTATACGTTTCGCCGAGGAGAAGATGATGAGAGAGCGCATCGCGAGATATTCCCGACGTCTCGGGCGATGATAGCAGCCCAGGCTGCAAGAACTCAATCGCTTTTACGAACGTAACGTATCACTTTACCCCTTTAGCATTTTGATAATTGAGGAGCATCGCATACTACTGACTTACATAAAAAAAAAATTACAGATTATATAGGTGAATAGCGAGTTTCGCTATTGCGAAGCAAGTCTCGCTGACTCGACACGATTTAACGTTTGCGGAGTATCGCGTCGTGTAAATCAACATATGCGTGCCCCTTTTTTTCCCACCCGTACCCGTCGCATTCGAATCCCCCGCTCGTATTATGCAGAAAACCTCATTGTTGCCTCGCTCAATGGCGAGCAGGGTGGATTCTGGATATATTCTCGTTTTACATAATTCCGTCGTGGTCATCGGGTATGGCAGGTTCCCGGCGAGATCCAGTTGCTGAAGAAAAATATAGAAATCGAAGAATTGATAAAATAATACCGTAGCGATTATCGTGACGATAAAAATAATTTTTGACAACTGATGTGGTTTAACGCTGCTATTTGTAACAACGCTAAGTGTGTTATATTATTGACGTGACTACATGTCCCACTTTCGAAGCGATCGTTTCGCTGTCTCGCTAAACATAATCAAAATGTGAATAAGTATGTTACTTTTTTTTAAGTAAATCGCTATAAATATTACTTTTATCTTTATACATCCATACATTGTTTCTTCTTCCCACCCCTCGTCAATATAAAAGTTGTTCCGCTTTGGATCCAAAAATATCTGGTCAGTCATTAATTATAATGCACACGGACATAACATCGTTAAATAAAATTTATCTTGGCGATTACTAATTAAAGTTATAAAACAACAGAGGTAAATATAGTGAAGCCTCATAATATTCGCTCATATCAAAAGATAAATTAAGTCTCCCCAATTTCGGACGTTACCGAATCTTGTTTGTCCTAACATTTCCCAGAGCCTTCCGCCGGCATCGCGGCCGCCCTTCCGGTGTTCCTCCACTCGTTAGGGTCACTCTCGAAGCTTATAGATTTCCCGTCTCGAAGGACGCGGGGGCGAGCTCTCGAGAAGGCAAATACGACGGATGATCGAGAGGTCCGCCGACGCGATGGAAGACAGATGCGATTCGAGAGAGTGGCCCTCTGCGCGCAGCATCCTTCGACCGCGCAACTTCGTCGCTTCCGTCTTTCCGATTTTTCCCTCCTCCCCCGTTCGACCGACGCGCCGCCACCCACCGTTGCTTCTGTGCACGAGAAGCGTCTAATGTGAGAAACCTGTAATGTGTTTACTGACGGGGACGGTAATAAAAATATGACATCGCGAAATGTGATGGAATACGGCTGTGATAGCGACCTGGCGAGATCATTGATTTTTCCCCCCCTGCTTCGACGCACGACGGTGAATTCAAGGAGATTGAAAAACTGATTGAGGATGAAATAACCTACGTAAATGAGTTGTAGATTATTAATAGTTACGATTTCCTTTAAATTACATTTTTTAATCCTAATTGATTTATTACGTTTATTAATCCTAATTAGTATTCGCGAATCTATAAGTAGCCTCGTACATTTTAAGTATACTTTTTTTAAAAGATGTGAAAATTATAACAAATGTTTTTTTCACAATTTTACATAATTTAAGTTACATAATTTTATTCCTCGAATTTTAACCTTAAAATAAAAAAAATCATTTAATTACTCTTTCAAGCGAAGATACTAATTTATAGTATATAAAGTACACTGGACTCGCGAATATCAATTAAGGAAATTCGGAGCAAATATCAGTTATAGGTATCTTTACGTATCTTAAAGTTCACGATCTCCGCGATATACTAGCCTGTCGTTCTCGAAATGTAACTTAATATAAATTTAATCGCGCACGTCCCCTGACGAGCGATAGAAAATTTCCCACTTGGTTTACCCTCGCGCGATCGCGCTCACACATTCACCCGGCCGCTATCACGTGCTTTTGTGCTCTCGTTCTGGCGAGAGTTTCTTACGCGTCCGGCAGATCTGTGTTAACGAGAACGTCATAGGGGCGCCGTGAAACGAAATCGTCCAAGAAATATCGCAGATCCTTTGAAGCCGCTGACAATCCGGTGCAAAACTCTCGAAAGGTCGATCGATCTTGGTTCCGGGACATTAAGACGTCCCGTAATAATAGAATATGCCTTTGACACCCGTGCGCGAGCTGTCGCTCTTTTAGAAAAATTATTTCCTCATTTAACTGCAGGCAGCACAAAGTGCGACGAAGTTAAGGGCGTAGCTAGAGACCCTACACCCTTTCCCGCAGCGCGCCTTTCGAACGTTCGCGCGTTCACCACGGCGACACGATCGAATGTCCAGTGAAAATTGAGAGAAACCAGATTTCGGGACGAGCGCACGTACGACCGGAAGACGTGGGACAATGGCTGGACCGGCAGTTGGTCTTTGTTACGTAGAACTGGAATAGGACCAGAGGCGTTAACACGATTCCCGAACAGAGGGTCATCGAACCGGTGTGTCGCATGGAGTCGGCCGCTAAACGCTTACCACGCCTCTAAATCCTTCAGCTCCCTTTGCTGGCGGCGTGTCCTGCGAAACGTCACGCAAAGCAAGCTCCTCTCCTTTGAACCGCCCTAAATAATTGCGACTTGCGGCATTAGAGTCAAAATTATAAGTGACGATTGGTTGGGGTTTTTGGAAAACGTCTTCAGACAACTTCAGGAAACGCAGACGCCAGTTAAAGATGTACTACACACAGATGTATATACTACATACATATTCAAAATTATGAAAAAAGATTATTTTAGATCATTTAAAAATAACACAAAATATTTAGCGGCGATTTAGAATCTGAATACATAATTATTTCGAAATAGATAAAAAGTAGAAGTGTTTTTATTTATGTTCCAATGGAAATGTATATTAAGAAATAATGACAAAAATCTCAATTTTTTTTATATAAGTACTTTAAGTATTTCAAGTATTATAAAAATGAATTTCATGTCAAAGACACACGAAAAAGCCTATCTGATGCTTGCATACGGGCGAACTTGAAGTATACAAAAAGTGAAGTGTCACAAAATGTAGAATGTACGTGTATACAGCTGATTGGACTCAAATAAAATTAATTGTATTATTTACGAGAAGATATCATTTGTGACGGCCTAATCCTCGTGAGAGCACTTTTACGTAAGTGTAAGGTTTAAACACCCGCATATGCCGTCTCTTGCTTTCTCGTCTTCTCCTTTGTATAACAGCATTGCTCCACGGAGAAATGTCTTCATCACATATTTACGCGATATATATCATAGATTGTGCAGTTTGCCGCGAGCTGCTTTTATCGATCCACATTTATGAGTTTAAGATCAAGAAATAAATCGATTCGTATATACGATAGTTACTTTTTTTATTTCGGCCAGTGACATTCCGAATGTCGAGGTCTGTCAGGTGCAGCGTTTCGATCGCTCACGCAGTTCCGCCACCCCTTTCATGCCCTCGTCTCTCTATCGACATATTGTGGGAATCGCTACGTTTACATAATTTTTCCCAGGGCTTTGGCGAGCGTTGGAGAAATCGCAACACTTGCCCAATCTGCCGGCGTCATGGGCGTGCTGGGAAGGTAAGAAGGGACCTTCCTCCGTGAAAAACCTTCCTCGTTCTCGTCCTTCAAAGGTCGAACCAGTAAAATCGTTCGTCTTTGTATGGAAATAAGAATGTCCCTCCCCTGGCTCCTGCACCCGTAGTGCACACCCACGTGCGCGCACGCACGCACGCACGCACGCACGCACGCACGCCGCACGCACGCACGCACGCACGCACGGACGCACGCACGAACGTACGCGCACGACGAAGCGCGATCGAAATTCGTGCGTGAAAACTTCAAAAGGCAGTCATGCGAGAGGAAGACGGAAATAGGGTGAATAGGAGCGAAGCCGCAGGTACAATTGGAATCGGGCGCGGGCGAAAATATTTTTTTTCTATCGGAAGGAAGGGACGCGACGTCATGATCGGTACCCACATATCGTCATAAAGTTCAAAGTAGCATTGTCGAAGTGTCTTCTGTGTAAATCAATAATACGTACAAGGCAAAAATGTTTTAGGTTACAAAAATTGAAGTACGATTGTTAATTGATTGACGCAAGCTGTAATTGTTGGTGCAACGTAGATTCCATGTTTTTTTTTAAATAAAATATATAACGTTTGCAGAACAAAACGCGATACCGACGGCCATAGCCATGTCAGTTATGGCGTCAATAAAAAAAGAACGAAATGTCCGCAGGGGAAGATCCTCCCGACTACGGGATCCAATCTCATTAACCCTTCACCGAGAGGAATTCGGAAAGGGGTTGGAATCGCTAACCCTTCCCCGTCGCCATAGTAACGGACCCTACTTTTACCTCCTTACAACAGTGTCCAATGGCAACAGCCTTTTTACTTGTTACTCAGAATACCGTTGCAGGACGTATCACGTCGACGATAATTCGATAACTTTTACATGAAATTGTACAGGCGTTACTGATGTAAAAACAATTATGTGACACAAAAGACACATACAAATAAATAGAACTTTAAATTTCTCCAGAATACCAAAAACGTAGCATTGACGTCGCAAAAGGAACTTTCTATTTATCTTGAGAAAGTGAACCTTTTAGCGTAAACTATAACTAATTAAATTACGTCTACTTTTCGAAATTTATTCCGCCTCTGTTTAACATGAAAGTAGCATGATAGAATCATGGCATACCCACTGTAAAGAGATACGAAAATTATTTTTAAAACAATCAATAAGTGTGCAAAAATATTTTCTATATTTTTTATCTTACAATTAGTAGGAGTGAATTATGTTTTATCAAATATGTTGTTTTCTTTCCAATCCCTCTACTATTTTCGCAATTTTAAGCTATGCTGTCACGGTCATTAGGAATCATTAGGAAGCAAAAAATCGTTTCGTACTTTCCGTATTCGAAAAAGAGAATTAGTTTTCCGACGGAAGACAAATCGTTTTTGAAATTTCATTAGTCTTATTTCGCGCGCAAGCATTTCGAAAACTCATCATCTTTGCTTTCTCTGTGGTCTCATAAAGCATCCATCATTTGGCATCTACCTGCGTAGAGGCTACGACTGCAGACAAACACATTCGAGAAAAACTCTCTTTTCCATCGCGCGTTTTCCTTATACACGGTCATACACATCTTTCTTATATATAGACGAATATTTAGCGTCGTTTTGGTATCAAAGATTTCATCGCGCGACACTCGTCGAAATGTATTAAAAGCACAATGTATCTACGCGCGTTAAATAAATAACGTAATATAATCTGATAGAAAACGAAGATGGTTGTAGATGAGCTGTCACAACAGATTGAGGTTCGAAAGGATTCGGGCCTCGCGGTCCGATTCTTCGTTTCGGAAATATTTAAGTGGATCTCCGATGTTTTGAGAGATAGCATAGAGTCGGCGCCGGGACGGACGGCAGATTGGTGCCGCGATGCTCTTACACCAGCAAAAAGGGTTCGTCGTTAATCTTCGAACATATAGCCGATCTTTCGAACGATGGACAAAGGCACAATGGTAATAGTAGCGAAAGTTGAGACGAAAAGTTTGCATCGATAATATTCGATTGCTATAAAAGTGAGATTTGCAAGTGCTTCTTTGTAAAAATAATTTACTTAAATATATCTATTGTATTTTTACTGCAATGTATTATTATACTTTATTATTATATTAGAAAACTGATTATCATATGAAAAAGTATTACATTATATTATATAAATATGTATAAAGAAAAGACAGGTACGCACTTAATAAACTTTTGCTTGCAACACAAATTTATTCAAAGAAAAACATAATTTTTTTACATATAAAGCAAATCAGGTATCTTAAGAATATCACGATAGCAGATTATTATATGTAAATACTAATATAAAAAATTTATATTAAGAAAAGTATAATATAAAAATCTGCAAATGCTTATTCTTTTATCTCGATAAAACGTTTAAGCGCCTGAGGCGTCTAACTAATAATAAAATGATAACTTCTCCCTTGACTATGAAATATATAAAGGGAATAAAAGATTATAACAATAATTAATAAAATACTAATTCACATGAGTTCTTAGACATAATCAAACAATGCATTAAATTTCTTACAGTTTAATACGTACTTATAGAGTTTTCATAATACTGATGCCAAATTGTTATTAATTACACTGTAAAACACCATTTTGCATCACGTGTATAAATAATCATTTCTGACGTATTTTTGCCTGCTGAACATAAATCTGTTGACTATGACGTCACAATTTCGAGGAAAAATACGTCAAAAGGGCCGAAAACGACAATTTTACTTTTCTGAAAAGTGTAACGTGATAACCAACTTCTGTCAACGGATTCGTGTTCACCAGGCAAAAAACGTCGGAAATGGCTGCTTACATTCGACTATTCACACTCGTGATGTAAAAAAAAGATCAAATTTTGTTCCACAATTATTGTTATATAATTGAGATGTTAATCGATGCGTATTCTTAGCCGCCCTTAATCGACGCATGTTAACACATCTGAATAGTAAGTCTTTTATTTATACATTTTGTCTTCAATTTAAGTGAAAACGCGTTTCTCTAATCTTTCCTTCTTAAAACTTGCGACAGCAGTAGATTTGTGCTAAATCGAGATTTCTTTCTATGAACATTTCTTTTACATTACAACAAATAAATCCATCTAAAAACCAGTACAACAATTCCTCGCGGATAAAATTGTTGTATTGCTAATTAAAGTAGCAAAATTCGTTTTATTAATCAGTTTCCATTATTACTTCTTTTATTTATCATTATGTTTAGGAAATCTATTTTTCGACATACTCGATTCCACAGAGCATTAATTTCAATGCAGCTGCCGTGACAAAACCGATGAAATATTCATCGACGAGTAATGCGAATTCGTAGTAATCGAGTTTGTTCGCAGTGAAAACAGAGAGAAAGAGAAAGAGAGAGAGAGAGAAAATTAACGAGAATGCGAAAACAAATTAGGCAAATGCACTCTCTGTAGATTCTAATTATTGTTTGTTCTCCCATCCTTCAAATCACCGACATCTTCCGCGACCCATCGTAGTCAAATCGAATTGACTTTTCCACCCAGTCTTTATTCATTCATTTCGTCTTTAATTTGAGTGAAAACGCGTTTCTCTAATCTTTTCTTCTTAAAACGCGACAGCGTACAGCAGTAGATTTATGCTAAACTGAGATTTCTTTCCATAAACGTTTTTTTTTTACATTACAGCAAATAAATCCACCTAAAAACCAGTACAACAATCCCATCCTCTCGCGGATGCTAATTAAAGTTCGAGGGTGCGTTAGATGATACGGTAGGAGCAGAAGGAACTCATTGGCATTCGAGACGTAGAGCCGCATAAAAAATAGCTTCTCTCCCGAAACGCAACTTGGATTTCTCGGAAGGTACAGGGATGAGGTAAAAAGGGTGTCGCGCAGGAGAGCGGGGGGAGGGGAACGGCTGTGGGAGGAAGCCGCAGGGTAGCGAGAGAGAAAAAAAGAGAGGAAGTCCGACCACCCCTTGGAAGACAGAGCCGCTGCCGGCGTCGCCGCCGCCGCCGCCGCACTCGGGGCGCTAGAGGGATGATGAATATAAAGGCAGGGCAAGCAGTTAGGGTAGATTCAACCCTCTCGGCTCGTGAGCCTCACGGGCCAAGAAGAAGCTCAGATCAATACTTTTTATGCGAGAAGCCACGGGGACGCGACCGGGAGGGGGGGGGGTTGAACGCGGGAAGGAAGAAGGGCGAAAGAGAGTCGGTTCGGATGAATACGGGGTTGACACGGCAAGGTGGAGCAGTCTCTCCCGGCTCGCTCTCTTCCACCCCTTCCTTCACCGCCACCCCTCTCTGTACCTTCTTCTCTCTACCTTCCGTCTTTCTCCACGTCTCTCTCTCTCTCTCTCTCTCTCTCTCTCCCCCTCTCCCTCTCTTGCGCTCTCTGCTCTGTCTCTCTTTCTACCGCCGTAATCAGGAATATCATTAAACTCTCGGCTTCTTCCTTCGCAACAATCTTCTCCTTTCTTCCGCGCCTTCCTTCTCGCCATCCCCTGCCCTCCCCCGACGCCCCCTGACAAGCTCCTCGTTACTCCTCGGCGCGCGTGGGAGGAAGAGTCGAGAGCGCGATCTTAACGATCCCTCGAAGGAAGTCCGCGTTGCATATCCCGGCTCTCGAGATATATTTAACATTGTCGACGTGACCTTCGCACAAATTGCTAATTGCTTAGGGATACTTTGTGGCACGGCAAAAAAATTTGTGGAATACATTCTTATACGCGGTCTGCGGCCGCGTAAAAAAAAAAATTGCCCTGTAAACTTTGCCCGATATATTTTCTCGTCTGTATTTGTGACCACAACGGTAACTTCTCATAGTAGTTCCTGGTGACGCGATAACAAGGTAAAGCGGAGTCTCTTTTTTTAACGAAATTCACGTCTGTTATACTCGAGGATATCCCGCCTTTGGTTCTCACCCCCATGGGGAGACGGTGTTTGGCAAAACAAGGAATACGGATATACAGACCAATTCCGTGACCAAAAACTAGAGCAATGCCGTAAATTTTCCGAGCGTGATTTAGGGGATCCTGACGGCGTAGGTTGGATACAGATTTCGAGCGTGCAATTTCGTGCAAGGACTTTCTCTCCCCGCCGGCGAATGACAGAACCCTTAACGCGTCCAGGCCATAAATCTACAAGTTACATAAAACTAGAGTAGAATCTTCAACAGTTTTATGCAATATACACCGGCATTGCGATCCGAGGACACGAGACCCTATGTTTTAGATCATGTCTTCCTACAGATGGATTGCGTCACGGCGGCATTTATTTCTATGTTCTGAAAAAATATATATCTTAAAATGTCAGATATAAATGCCATTATTTTTATTTGACAACGCTTTCATTCTTGACCAACAGGAAATGCAGAGCGACGAATTATTGTTAAAATTAACCTTGGATGTGATACTTAAAGCAGGTAACAAAAAGAATGATTAACTGCTAGTAATTAAATTCTATTTGTAGCATTCCTTCAATTTTTATTTCATTTTTTGAAAGGATATAGTTATTTCATATATTCATTAAAAAAAAAAAAAGAAAACATTTAGTTGATTCGCGGTAAATGCTTTGAAAGTCTCGACATGTGTGTATTTCATAATCGCTTTCTTATAAAAAAAGGGGGGGAGGGGACCAGTCACGGCGGTCAAGTCTGTTGGATGTGTGCGCGGACTGCTAAAAAGAAATGAAAGCTCCGCTCCGTAACTCCGCGGCGGACGCCGTACGTAATCCACTCGTATACGTAGCGAAACTCGAGAGGGTGTTTCATCCTCGTTTCTTCGTCATGCGCGACGGTTACTCCGGCGGTGCTCGAGCGGAAAGAGATATACACGAGCGCGAGGCGCACGAAGACCTCCGCGCACACACAGGCACGAGGAGGCACCGCGTCGTCGCTCGCCAGCCACCCTCGCGCGCGTCTGAGGGTGCGTGTTTACACACGCACACGGGAACGCGCGCGTATATGTAGGTGCCCCGGAGATTCTGCAATATGTTATTGTTCGGCTCGAGCGGAGAGTATCTTAGAGGCCGCTTCTACCCCTCAACCATTGTCGTGGTCCTTACAGATATTGACAACCCGCAGGAGAAATTGGCGGGATATCTGGAATCTCGGATCTTTCCGGGATACGCATCTGCTCTCGAGAGTCGCCCCCTTCCCTCCCTCCTCCCCTCCCACCCGCTCCCCGCAAGAACGGAGTCGGATTAAATTCGTTTCTCGTTTCCTCGAGTCTCGTGATTTCATGCAGGATCGAGCATCGTGACTTTCGCGCCGCGCAGAAAGCGCTGTCTCGTGTTGTCTCGTCGAATCGTATCGCCCGGTGTATTCCATTCGCCATGTCAACAAGCCAAAAATATATCTTAGACTCTTAGAAAATTTTATGTATTTAAATGAGATTAATTCCTAAGCACGATAAAATGAAAAAAAAACGGTGAATGGTCTGTCTCGAGTTGAATAAACGCGTAGGAATCTCGTAAGGGGGATGGCTTCCGCGCGAAACGGACAGAATAGGTATATTATTTTCGCCTGAGTTGCTCTCCTCTCCGATAAATGGTTTTTGAAAGATGTGGCAATTCAGTGAAAGGTTTCACGAAAAAGAGGAATTGAAAAAATGAATTTTACACAATTTGATGCTACGTAAGGATTCTCGAATGTTCAGGAGTACGAAATACATAGGAGAATACAATAATCTACAAATAACAAATTTTCCATTCCAAAAGAAGATAATATTATGAAATAAGAATTATACTTATAATATTAACGATACATTATTTAATCCAAAAATCTTATAAAATATATGGCAATAACAATACAATTATATTTATTATACTTTTGAAAAGAATTACTTTTCATATTATAATATACTATAACTATAAAATTATTCTTAATACATAAGATTTTTACATTTTAATTCTATGTAAACCCGATTAAAATATAACATATATAATAATAACAAATAAAATAATTAAAGTTAATCTGGCTATTTTTTGTAAAAAACATCAAATAATTACGATTTCTTACTACAATAAACGCAACGATCAAACGCTCATTTATTACGAGCTTGCAGAGTTAAAAATTTCAGAGACATCGATGCAAAATAGTAAAGTTCTCTATTTATCAATACATGATTAACCTTTTTATGTTTTTTTATCTACATAATTTACTCTTTTATTTCGCTCTTTTTGTCTGTAGACAAAAGCATGAAATTTTCGTTGAAAACGTTTTGAAGAGATCCGACTAATCGGGCCTAACTTTTTGCATGCGAAGAGCCACGTCGATCCAAATCGAAAACAATGTATGTGCTTCGAATGAAAACTGACGGAGTGATTCACGGGATGATCTCGACCGAGTCTGAAGTATTAGCGGAATGGCGCCATACGCCATTTCTAACTTTCGTACTAATCCGTTGATTGGTTTCCATCAGACTGGCTACCTGTCGACAACCGGCGCTGTGCACGAATTAACGTACAAGTCATTGACAGTAGACGTTTCAATATGAGATATATACCTGAAAGATTCTCGACCTCATTGGCGAATGAAATATAATTGTCGATTTACTACGACCCTTTCGAGTGATTCTTACCCTAGCTTCTTCTTTTCTCCTTTCTTTTTCGGAGATTGAATCGCATCTCTCATGGATGGACGTGTATTCTAATCATTTTCGAAGTTTCTCTTCCGTGTGAATAGTCGCCATCCAAGGAACACGTCAATCTTTACGCAAGATCTGCGAATATGTTCAGACTAATGTAATTTATATCGGCTAATTAAACTCGAAACAATGATCGAAACAATAATGAAGCGTGGCAACCATTCTATTCCTAAAAAACAATATTAGCAGTATTTCTAACGAACATTTCCCATAAAATTCTTCATATAATTTTTCAGAAATTCTATAGAAATTTCAGAATTTTTCAAAATTTCTGGATATAATTTTATATAGAAAATGTTAAGTTTTGTTTATACAAATTGAAGCATTTTTCAGAAATGCTGAAAAAATCTTTTCTAGAATAATTATACATATAAAATCTAAAATATTCTAAGATTTCTCATTTTATAATATCCAAAGAATACCTGAAAATTTGAAGAAGTTAAAAGTATTTTTTCAGAAATCTTTATAAATTTCAAATATATAACAGTTTTTTCTTAAACATGTTATGGAACGTTGCGTGAATTTTTTTCATCAGAGGTACGATAGACAATTTAATTTTAAAAAACTTGATTTTTCCTAAAAGATGTGCGCTATTAAACAAACAAAATAAATATGCGACAGAATAACATTGATTATTTGTAATCCCTCCGTTAAATGAATTTGATGATCATATTACGCGCGTTACGACATTAGCGTCCCGGTGTCTTCTTTTCCAACGGCGAAGTCAAGTAATCCTTCATTGCGATTCAACGAATCGGGCGATTCGTGAGCTGAAGAGAAGTCTCAAGCAAACCTCTTCGTGGAAAAAGAAAACACGATGAATCGGGCGCACGTGAATCCCAGCCACGCGCCACAATGCCCACATCTCTCGCGCCGCGAAGAGTCTCGAGGCGCGCACTTTTTATTTATTCCGTCCCGTCACGCACGTCGCTCACTCGATCTGCGCGCACCCACACGACTCCCTTGGAGCCAGCTGCATCGCGTATTGTCGAAATCTTTCGAAATCTCTATGCGTCACGATTTCTCCCTCGCGTAGCTTCGAGAGATATCGTCACACTTGAGAAAGGTATACGCTCCTCGATGACGAATCGACGAATTTTCAAGAGCCGCGAATTCGTCGCAGACGAATGAATAATTTGATCGAATTCATTGATCGAAAAAGTGTACATATAAATATAAATAGAATAATTAGATAAATAAATAAACGAAGGAAAAGTGTTTGGTGTTTGTAATTATATAAATTGAATGGTAAAATAACTATAATATGATTATATGATAAGAATTCCACTTTTACAATTATTAATATTATTAATATTATTATTGCTATAATGTTAGTAATAATTATTAAATTTATAGTACTAGCAAAAAATATAGTTGAGACCAAAAAAATAATCTACGTTATAGTTAAATGAGGATAACTTTTTTCTCTCAGCATAGATGACTGTTTATTTATTTCTTAACTGTAACTGTCTTCAATCTGTAATTGCCATAAATAATCAGAAATATAAATTCAATACAAATTAAAATGATGAAATAAACAAAGATATAGATGCCTTTGTCCATCTTCTTTTAATCTATAACCTTTATTGACGAAATTGGTCGATCTGCTACTGCCTATACGAGACTAATTCTTTATTCGATTCCACACCTTCGGTGGCGATAGTTTTTAAGCGCAGAACTGCCCACGAGGGTGGAAACGAGGGTCAGTTATATTCCACATCGCGGGGTGCCGCGGGCGCCATATGTCGGCCAACGTTAAGTTCGGCCCCCGTTAAGCTTCGCGAATGACTCCACGGTTTTCCGCCCGACTCGCGAAACCGCCTTATAATAACGCCTCGAGACGGTGGCCACCGAAGTAACATCCATCATTTCCGCCGAGAGTTATTAGGCCGCAGCGTCCAGCGGGTGAGCGCCGCGTAAAGACTATGGTGTGGAAAGGGCGGTGGTGGCGCTCTCCCTCCCTTTATCTTTCTCTCTCTCTCTCTCTCTCTCTCTCTCTCTCTCTCTCTCTCTCTCTCTCTCTCTCTTTCTCCCTTCGGTTCTTTTCCCTCGATGGTTAACGATGCGTTTTATGCCGGCGTTAAAGCACTCGTCGCAAAAACCGCCGTTGCCTTCGTTTCATCGAACACCGCCACCATAACGCACGCGGGAGGAGTGAGCCAGAAACAAGCCGTAATGATCTCAGAAATGATTTACAGTTCTCTCTCATCGCCCACCCCCTCGCCTACCTTTTCTTCTTCTTTTTTCACGCGCCGGCATTCCGACTAGTCACGTGGCGATCTTTTTCGCTATTGTCTCTATATCTCTTTGCCGACTGCCGAGCATAGAGCTCGAAGACAAGCGGAATTAATCTGAAGGGGGGGAGGGAGAGGGGGATGGGTGGCGGAAGAGGAGACAGGTAAAAGCGAGCCTTCGTTTGCCAATGCGGAAACCACCGTGGTGGTCTATGATGACTATTTTCCTTTTGAGAATCCTATTCTCTACTTCATATAGATCGTGCTACTGAAGTTTATAGCTAATAGTATCTCGCATCTCTAAAAAAAAATCACTGCTTCCATTCGCCCGCAGACAAAAAAAAAATTGAAACGAAGGAACACGGAGGAACGCAGTCACGCTCTTTATGATGTAAACTTAATTCGTTGTTGAACTTTTTGGCGAAGCCGTCGACTTCCTTGAAGATTGGAGACGGGGAGAGGGAGGACGCGGGCAGGTGAGTTATCCGGGCGATCGCGATCCTTCGGAGCGTGTATAAAAGGGATACGCCGGCTGCTGTTACGTGGAGCTACGTTCGAGGGAGGGTACAAAAGTTCCAATATATCAAGTGCAATTCTTTCGTTCCCGCGAGAAGGAACGAGGAGGGCACCGGGGCTGCGGCCCGGATGAGCGTGCCTCGAGGGGGTGGCGTGCAACAATGACAACCCCTCCTGATGCACATCAATATCCTCGCCTCGGATGCCACATATTTCGTTCGATACAAATGACACCTTCTCGAAAAAACCAATACCTGCCTCGCCGCCGCGATCCTTCGTCTCGTCCTGTGACCCGATCGTCTCAGGAGCCCCGGCCGTTTTGTTAAAGGCAGACCCGAAATAATACCCTTCCCTTAACAGGGGTCACCATCTTCTGTGACCTCTGAAGTCAGGAGAAACATTAACGCGTAAATTATTAATGCGTAATATATTAATTAAATTAATTAATATCATATAATGTAGAATTTTGTTGAAACACTTTATATGACTTCAATGTCGGTGTGGATAAACGAAACATCCATGGGCGTCCGCAATGGGAGGGGGTGGCAAGGAGAGGCATTTGCCATCCCTCCCTGAAATCAAACGAGTATAAGAAAAATTCAGAATTTGCTTTCTTATTTTTACAAATAATAAATATATTTGTTAAATGTGAGAGAGCTAAAATACAATATAGGTATACAACGTTTGGACATTTGCTCCTCGCGGTAGTTCGTATTAAAAATTTGAATCATGCCCCCCCCCTCTAGAAAAAATCTTGCGGACGTCTTTGGAAACATCTTTGCCGATAATTGTTTGGTCTACGAGAAGAAATGTTTAAAAATGGCATCGTGCGCTAAACAACACCATCTTCGCTGTTTCGCTCTAATCCGGAAAGACGTCATACGTCGGCCGTAGTTTTGGATTCCCGAGCGTTCCTGGACGGTCGTAAAAGTGTTACGAGTGTGGCTGTCAGCGGCGCTATAATTGAAGATTAATCGTTGGCGTGGGTGTCAGAGCTCATCGCCAAAGTAAAAAAAATGCATTGAAAGGAAAAGGCACGTTGCTGGTAGGGCGGACAGGTCGCCGAGCCTCGGCACCGTTTTCGCCTTTGTGCCGGGGACAATTACTCACAGATTAGAACGAGAATTTGCGAGGCGAAGGCAAAAGGGGGACAATCTCGCTCACTTGATCTTTACATTTACGACAGGAGCCACCGGCCATTCAACCTCTCGGTGAAATATCATCGCCTTAGCGCGAAAAATCGTAAGATCGGGTCTTTCGAGGCGAAGGGGGGCTCCGATTGTGCGTTTCCATATGACACGCTACGACTCTTGTGAAAAGACTATCTGGAAATTGATATCCGTAAGGTGATAAGTTACTTAGCTTCAACGTGTGGTGATAAACATGTACATGACCTACTTTACTGCATTAAGAAAGAATAGGCTTATTAAATTTATATTTAAATGTAAGCTAAATCAGGCCAACCTGTTTATCGCGACGATTTTTACACAATATTTATTTTTCATATTCATCGATTGTAAAGAATGCTCTTGATTCGTGACTACAAGGCTGGTCGAAGAGGCGTAACCGCATTAAAAGAACTAATTGAAACAAATTAATTGAACAAACTAATTGAATTAGCATTTAAAGTTAAATTTAATTTAATTTCTTCGCAGTATTTTAAGATGCTTAGTCGCATCGAATTATTAAGGCATAAAGATCAATTGTGATCTCACTATTTCAACTTCAGCTAATGATTGCATTGCAAGTCCAACATTGATTCGGTGCGCAATTTAAATTGCTGAACAATAGATTTAAAAATTAATATAAAATTTATTAGGTACCAAGATACAGTCGTGACTGTAGAAGCTCTCAAATTTATTTGTTGTATTCACTCACGCGTTCAGTCCAGTTTAAATTACTTATTATATAATTTTAGTTAAATTAACCAACCAGGTTTTCAGCGATATTTATACAATATTCATCTTTTATATGTAGGGCCGACGAGAAAATCAACTATAAGTGTATTAATTATTATATTATTATATAAAATACGCATGGAGAGCGAGGAGAGAGGAAGACACTTTTCCTCTCTTAAATTTTGGTAAAGAAAAACAATTAAATTATAAAATTTTTTTTACAAAAAGGAAAAAACTGGAAAAAGATCACTAACAAGTTCATTAAAAATTGTTATAGTAAGGTCCATTCTATACAATATGTCGTATGTCGACGTAAGCAGTAAAAATCACAGTCGAATGTGATTGATCAATCTTACGATACCGGCATATGACATGTATATATTGTTATAGAAATCTTACGGCTTACGATTTATGGCTACTTGCATATGACGTATTGTAGAATGGACCTTAGTACGATGAACAAGGTTCTAATTCCTACCGCAATATAGTGTCGCTACGCGGAGTTCTTGGCTAATTGTAAGTAGTCAGGAGTCTTAAAATCATTCCGGTCATCTGTGAATATTTTGAAATGACTCTATGTATTTTTTTTTTATTCATTGATATCGAATAAAAAATGAATAGAATATTTTTTTATTTACTTCAGCTTTACAAAATTAACCAATAAGGGAGGATATCGAATAAAAAATGCACCTGGTACTCGTGTCGCAGCTAAAACTGGTCGAAGAGGCGTAACTCTTCGTAGCCACCGGATGCTCGTATGGTCGAAATTCGACACAGATCTAATTCCTCTGACGACAGTTTGAGGAAGACAAAAAAATAGAGAGGAAAAGGAGAAAAGGAAGGAAAGTCCAAGGGAAATGCCAAAAGGGCTTGGATGCAGCTCTCTCGAGAAAAACGGTGGAAGCTCGACCGCGCAGGAAGTCGAAACACATCTTCATCCTCGCACGTTTCGCCGTGATGGAAACCATATTTGGAGGAAAACATTTGACCGGTGCGACGCGGTGAACGTATGAAAATGGAGACCACTTGTCGGTGTTAAGTAGACCACGCGTTTCGCATTTGTCGACATTCTTGACTTGTCGAGGCGCTGATTTTTCTTCACTACGAGAAAGAAAAAAAAGAAGGAGAGAGAGAGAGAGAGAGAGAAATAACCGTAGCCGATGTTCATATAGCTGTACGATAATAGAGTTGCCTTTACTTCTTATTACGGCGTGTTATAACGCGTTCGTGGCTACGCTTCGCCCGCTGTCTTTTAGCGCGGTAAAAATAAGCCTTTATCCTCGGACGTTGTCCATTATGATCTCAAATGACACCATTAGACATCCATCATATACTATATTTTCAGACCTTCTCTTGCCGCGAGATCTTATAGCCAACCCACACTCTCGTTGTCGTAACTTTTTTTCCCCGCCGCGACTGACGAATGACATAGACGCAAGTCGCGAGGAGTAAATCCCGCTAAGTAATAGAGAGATTATCACGGAGATTATTTGCATAAAAAGTGTTCGAAAATCCCGACGCGCCATGTCACGTCGTTTCGATTCTGCCACGTAATCAGCCGGAGAAAGCGTCATATGTCACGGGGGCTGTAATGTCCGAGAGAATCGTAAAGATATATATTATTATCAGCATCGATCATTGGGATATAATTATCATCGGGAATCTAAATGGTTTTCCTGTCCCGTGACCTAAGTCGCCGACGACAGTTGCGCAAATGCGGTCGGACTGTCAGACTGTTAGTGGCCTCATGGCAGATGTTACGATGCAGACCATAACTCGCATGCACTTCGGCCACGCTTCGATCTTACGAACGTCCGCATAGCGGCCGGCGATTCCATTCCATTTTCAGGCATCGACAAAAAGCCAGTATACAAGATTTTCGGTCACACTTTAAATCTTTGCAAACAAAAAAAACCACTTGTATCACTGATTTTACAATTAGACGAACTAATTAACGCTACGATTTTAAGCGAATGTATAAATATATTGTAAAATCGTAAAATATTATAGCTTACGAGACAACCATACTGAAAAATATTTTCAATTTAAAAATATTATATTTAATTTTAAAAAATTATTTAAATACTTGAATAAATATTAAAAATGCAATGTAAATTAAGAAAGGTAATGTAAAAACAAAATATATTTTTCATGTAATAAGATATTTCAAATTCAATTTAAAAAATATTTAATAAAAAGAACCGATATTTATTCTAAAAACTAAATTTTAATTAGAAATAAATTGTTTTTAGAAATCGATAGATATTTATAAATAATCGTATGCCTTATGTAGAATTGCAGTTTCAGTAAAAAGTTCTTACGAGTGTTACGATAACAAGTTAGAATTACGATTCTATGTAGAATTGTTGTTGTAAAATTGACGAAAATAATTTTTCTCACTTCTTCAAAATTAATATTACTATTTCAGTTTTTATTCACATATCAATTATGCTTCCATTTTCTTTTCTTAATTTCATCATCTTCTGTTGTTGTTCGTATTACTACCTGAGCAGTCGACGATGCATGACTGGCTCATTTCTAAAGTTGACCGTCTCATCAACGATGGACAGTTGGGGTGAGTTTTAAACATGAATATCAGCATAATTATTTGTGATCTCATGAAACATTTATGAGACAGACGTTTTATCTAGCGAAATTTACTACCGGATCGACGGGAAATAACGATGCGTGGATACGCCCGTTTGCTATGACACCTCTAATTTAATGTTGAAATAAACATTTTGTTGCCGGCAAACGCAGGTAGGCTGATGAAAATGGTCAATCAAATAACGAAAAGCGGTCGTAAATATTTCTGCGGTCAATGGAAAACGGTTTATAATATAATCTTTTATAATGTAATCCTTTTCCCACGCGAAGACTCGTGAACGGTCTCGCGCTGAGTTAAAAATGAGGGTGAGAGAGCCTTTTCTGGTAACTGGAACTTTTGGAACCGTAGATCTTAGAAAAATGTAGCGATACGACCATTACATTGTAATGGACCATTACAATAGTAAATGAATGATCCTCATTATTGCCTGGTAAATCTGGACTGCATCTGAACCTCAAGATGACCACCGAAATTCCGACCGACGCCCCAATGATTTTTCTAACTTTAGGTAAGGGTTACGACGACAATAGCTTTTTTGTCGCTAATCTATAAATCAGAGTTGCATCCGTGACAAGGTCGCTTTGGTGAATCTACTGCTAAATCTTTTGCAGAATGCCCGGCAAAAATGCTGCAGGAATTTTGTAGCCTGGAGGGTAGGTGACAGATATTATAATTCTGCAACCGACGTAAACAAAGTAAGACCTTTATCAAATGCAAGTATGATATATATTAAAGATTACTATTTTGAAGATACTATTTTGTAATTTATAATTATTAGAAAGAATATTAATTGTCTTCAAAACAGAAGTTTTTTTTTCACAAAGATACTTTTGCATATTTTCAATTTTTAGAGATATAATGTTGATAATTAAAAATATAATAAAGATATAAAATAAATAAATATAAATATATACAGGGTATCCCGTAAAGATCGTAACAACACTAAAGGATAGACTCCTGACATTATTTTAAGATAAAAATTCTAAGATGTCAAGGTTATAATAATTTTTTAATTAGAAATATAATTAACAGCAATCTTCATCATACATAATCTTCATATTGATTAACAAGTGAGGTAATAGTTAGCTTTCGCCTTTGAGTTGTACCACACCTGAAACGCGCCAATTTTAGGCAGTCTGAAAGATTCGCTAACTTTAAATGCTCATAATAAATATTGTTGCCCTTGCGCTCTCGTGCGACGATGTCGCTCAAGCTGAGTCAGTCGACTGCAGTCAGTAAGAGAAGACGATCGCCGGGTGATAGAGTTGTTTGACAGTCTCGAGACGAAATTGAAGAAAATACGAAAGATGCGTTTTCTATACACGTTCATTAGAATAAACATTTCTATTCTGTTCCTTGAAAAAGTGTGTTCCTCCTCTCTTCTGCGTGCGTTCGGGAGTGCGCCATCTGCTTCGAATGTAAATTAATTTCAGTGTGGAATATGTTCCTCAGATTTGATTCATATGGGATGTTTTGGTATTATCGTTCGCTGTCATTTACTTCCGTTCCCCCATTTGGCAACACCTTGTAACCAAAATGGCAAAATGTTTGCTGCTATATATTTTTGTTGCGCTCCGAATTCGATGTTGCAAAAGTAACGAATCGTTATTTTTCAAGCAACGGTAATGGCAACGCGTTACTTTTTAAAATCAGTAAATGTAGCAAGTTACTTTTTTAAAAAAGTAATGGCGTATGTATCACTTATTTGCTACAACATGACATAACTCAAAAACAAAATTTTTCAGAAAATGAGTTTGAATATTTTAAATTATTAAAATTTCATAACATTATTTTTGAAATGTAATAACTGATTACAGAGGAATAAAAATATGTTTTTTCTCTTTTTTCTTTGCATTACTATTCTTTTTCTACAAGCAAAAATTAAAATCTTGAACATTTTGCCGATTAGAAGATTAGATTAAAAATATAAAAGGAAATACACCTTACGGTGCACAACAATTTTTGATATTTTATTTTTGAAGAAGATGCGACCACATGCTGGCTAAAGTACCATATAATGCAGAAAGTCTTTCACACGACAGAGGAAAGGTCACGGTGGTTCCCCGTTTTCGAACATATGTGATACAAACACAACGAATCGCTTCCGCCGTCCGCGTCGGCGGAAAGTCTTGATCGCAAATTATTAAAACCGTTTTTCATCAAGTGTTTATAGCTATTGGATTAGAGACTAATCGATATACCTATACACACGACAAGGCTTTTAGTTTATTGATGAGATAGCTGCACCCCCCCAACTTCTCGACAATCAAGAGATATGCGGAGCCGAGGATGACGATCCAGGAAACTCGATCGCGTGTCGGGTAACGACACATAACGAAAATGATGATGCCTCCGTGTCATAGTAACAGAATCGCATAGTGTGAGAGTACCGAACAAATTGAAGCAACAAGAAAAAGGAGTGAGAGAGAGAGAGAGAGAGAGAGATATCTTCGATATTGTGTCCTGGTGGCAGTGTCCACTCGGCGTAGGCGGATTAAGGGTAAATCCAGCGGTGACGCTGACGCGGGGGATCGGAGGGGGGGGGAGGGGCAGGGGTCAAAATCCTGATCGCGTTTCACGAACTACCACCTTCGAATGACGCGCCAGCTTCCATTAGCGCTACCTCTACGGTAGCGCGTCAAAAGAAAACTCCTGCGCGCCGACATTATCACGGCCTGCCAAAACACGATTCTTCCTCGCCTACCCGGAGTCTACGGACCCTGGTGGAAATTCAAAGGGGTTTGGCGGGGCAGTCTTTTCTTCTCGACTCGATTACATCGGCAATAATAGACGCGGTCGGGAGGGAGCCGGTAGGGGTTGCAATGAAAGTCTCGTTGATTCGTTTCGTTGACGATTCGAAGAAAGAGCGCTCGACCGCGTGAAAGGGTTTCCTTCGGGGCATACGCGTGGCAACAGGAAGCGGCGACAACTCTTTGGAGGGATTACAGGGGATTGCGACTGTCTTATTGATATGCATTCATGCGAGAAGTTTCGTATTTAGTCAGTGTAAACACGGCGATGTCTTTAAAAATCGTTGTATCATTCCTAGTATAGAATCGCGGACGACTATTTTTACTCATAAATTTAAAATATTTTTATATATTGTTTTATGTTTTTTTTTATTATTATATTCGTATTATATGTTACGTATATTATATGTTACGCCTTCTTATTGTTTATTACTAAAAAAAAATACACTAAAAAGAAGAGAAATTTCTTTAATTTGAGTGAATCATTACGTTACATACATCTAATTTCTTTTAAATAAGAAATTGTATGTATTTATTTAAAGAACATTAATAACAATTCTTTTATAAAGAAAATTATTATTAATATAACAAGTATTTTCTGCAATTTAGAATAATTTTTATTTTTTAGTGAAAAAATTTTGAAAAATTTTTTCTCAATTTATATACCTATATAACATATTATTTATTATTAAATAGTAAACTGTATACTATTTGTCGTATACTACTGAAAGATTATTAATTAATAGATTGAGCATGGCAACTTTATAATTGTCAGTTTTCAAATTTGTGTAAACCTAAATGTAAAAATAACGCAAATAATACTTTTGTCGGCTAATTTGACGGACATTACATTTAAAGGTAAAGTGGAAAGCACTTCAATAAGACGTATTGATTATTATTAGCGTGGTAAATTTAAAAACGTTTATTTTAATCTAAGTTCAAAGATGAAAGAAAACGCATCACGATGGGAGATCAGCTGCATCCCATATATCTTAGCCCTTTATGGCTGGCCCACAGTGACCACAGAACGTCCTGAATTATTGCAGCCTATCCAGTTAAACTCTTTTACGGGCTGCGAATAGAAAATGTGTACCGTTAGAACGTCCCCACGTCACATGACAATGCTCCGAAAATCAAGACGGACGTAAGTTATAGAGCCCGGTGTCGCTTTTACGCCTTAACGCTGCGTGAAAGAACATTCACGTAAAACGTATTGAAATGTTCATGCTGCAGCATCTAACATTAATTAAATACGGTTAAAAATAAGGGGAAGCTACAAAAATCCGAAATAAATTTATTAAGTAAACTTGTCTTAAGCAGTGCTCTAATAAAGGTCAATATTGTTTTTCTGTTGACATAAAGTTGACAAGATTAAGATTTATCCGTTCGCAATATTAATGTTATAATAAATATATATATAAATATAAATATATATATATATATAAATTCATGTATATACATATAAATAAATGTATATTAGTACGTATATTAAATATTTACTACGTAAAAATTTTATTTTCGCCGTCTCGTACTACAGTTATTCCGCTCGGCTGCCACGTAAAGTGATATGTCGAGATAGGTGTGAATCTTTGCCACTTCGGGCTTATCGAGACGTGATCTTTCCTGGATATACCAGCAAAAAGGGCTTTTCCATGTAATATTTGTCGAGGAGAAGTTTAAACGCGCACTCTCTGCCAGAACATGGCTGGAAGACACGTTCGGGGTGTTTCGTGCAGTCCACGGGTTATCGGGCAAACAGGGATGTTTGCATGGATAAAAAGGTCGCAGTTGATCGTGCCGAAAAGGCCAAAATCTGAAGAAGAAGAAAAAAAGGAGTTCTCGCGGAAAGAAACAAAACGAGAGACGCGCCGCCGACCAATAAAAAAAGTCTAAACGTTCCGTGTGATAAACAGAAATATGCCGTAATCGCGTGTGGCGGACTAATGGATGGATTACCCGACGGTGACGCAGGTATAACCTATCGTCGTTTATCGCGAAATCTCTTTCTCGACCTGAACGTAATCTAAAGCGAGCAGGTAACGTCGCGCGATGGCAAGGATGCAAGAATGTGTGACGCAATATAATACGAGACCTGCGACCTGCGTCTACGAGAGATCCTCCCATTCGCGTTCACGGCAGATCTCTATCTGCTAGCTAGGAAAAATCCGACTCAGTGGAATTAGCAGAGAGTCTCCATTCGGAGTGGTCCAATATAAGGACACACAGAGCGAGCTGGCTATACCGCGGGCAAACAGATCCGAGAACGTTCCGTAGAAAAGATTTCCGGAAATGTTAGACGAAAGAACGAATTTTCTTTTTTTTTCTTTTTTTCCAGGATTCGGTGTTGGATTCCATGTGAAGAGAGAGAGAGAGAAAGAAAGAGATCACATCAGTCGCGTACGAATACGCACGATTACGCCGCTTTTATTCACGTGCGTTTATTGACGTATCACAATATGCGCTTTTCATCGTCATCGGTTTACGCGTACATTCTTGTATATTTTGATTCAATAAACAGACGTCTGGGCAAACTATAATGCACTCCGACTTACAACTAATTCCCGATATCTATCGCATCACGTAGTTCAAGCTCGCTTGAACGAACGTAGAGCTAAGCTGTATCGCATATAAGGGACGTGGCACGCCCGGATTTACAAGCGTCGATCGTAATACGACCGACTAGCTTTTAAAGAGAGCGCGGATCCGTGCGACGAGTGGCGAATCCTCCCCCGCGCGCGCTATATTGGATCGGTGGCAAAGGATTGCAGAGGATGAAGAAGGGCAACGAGGCATGTCGCGACTCGTTACGGCCGCGCGAGAGATTGGAATCTTTACGGGCAAGCCAATCGTGTTTTTTCGAAACCGTGTTAACCATATAATTTGGCGCGCGAATGATATTGAGCCCAGATAACGATCGCTGTATTCAAACTTAATCCGACGATCAAGAGGGAGAGGGAGGCACGATAAGCCGTGAAGATGTGCCACTTGTCAAGCTTTAAAGAAGAGAGAAAAAACTATATAGACGCGCCTTTGAACAATATCTTCAATTTTTTATGATTGTCAAAATTAGTTAACTCTTTGTCTTATAATTTATATGTATAATAACGAGTGAGACTCGTACGTGCTAAGAAATATAAATACTACAGTCTTGACGACCATCGAATGCGGCTTTTACAATTCGGTTGCACCACGTATGGCGCGTGCCGTAAACCCCGAAAACAAGAGCGGAACGAAGATTAGGTTGTGGAGGGATCGGGGCCTAAAATTGCTCGCGGAGAGACAGACATAAATTTTACGAAAACGGTCGAAGGTAATCGAAGTGTCCGCTTTAACTGGACGGAGATGGCGAGGGGTGCAAACTAATGAAATAGATTCGTCGTCTATCTACCCTCTCTACCGCTCTCATTGCAGCCGATCGTTCCGTTTTTCCAAGCAGCTGCAACCGGCTATCTATTGTCTTAGTTTCGCAGATGTGCGGTCCGGCACGTGTCACTGGGATAACGCGGCTAATTAGGCGATGGATGGAGTCCGTGGAACGGCAGACTGACGCATTGATAAAACGTTAAATGATAGCTGCGTCTCACGAAACGCGGTCATTCGTTTGCGAGGAACGTGCTAAAAGCGAGGATGATAATTAAAATAACAATTGTAGAAAATACTCTGTGAAATTGAAGATCATAACTGATATCTCGTAAATAACTGTTAAAACAATTTCGGGTCTGTCTATATTAACTTTTCATATATTTAAGATTTCCTTTAGTATAAATTAATGTTAAACATATACTCCATTAGCAATATGTTCTTAAAGGAACATTCTTAACTCGGAAATTTAAAAAATATTATAAAACTTTGGCAATACATAAAAACATGTCCTTGAATGTAATAACAATTCTATGCGCTATTCGAATTCATAAAAGAATAAAATCAATTCTTGGAAGTAGATCCATTTCGTGTTTTTTTTTAAATTATTTACCAAGAAAATAAAATAAAATTTTACAGAAAAGTTTTTTATCAATTGGATTTCAATTACAAAACTTATTAATTATAAGCGAATTATAAAAAATGTTAAATAAACAAAAGCAGGAGAAATATTCTTAATATTCTTACATTATCAATATGACTTATGTCTAATATTTTATAATACATTAATACGTGTTTCATACTTAATTTTATTTATTTATATAAAATTTATATAAACGTATAAATACACGTAAATAAATAACACGTAAAGTTTATATGTATAAGCATACACATTAGAAACATATTTAATATTTGTTACAAATTGTACAAATATTTAACATTTATCAATTAAATTTCAATGGCTGATAAATTAAGTTGAAAATCCATACAAATAGCCACATCGGCACTATCGGTATAACTCATTTACGATAGTCTCTTCTTGTAAAAGAAAAAGAGAAAGCACAACCCGCGCATTAGAAATCGTCTGGGAATTCCTTTATCAAAAAAGTGCAATATAATTCAAAAAATGCAACGCTAAGGTCGATGAATCAACAAGGCGATAAGATTACCGTCTCGGTATTTGTGTAGCTTCGCGATATCTTCGTTAAGATATTATCGAGACTGGAAGACATCGTCTATTACGTCAGAGTTGAAGGAGACAGGTGAAGGTTAACCCAGCTGCCTATCCCTTATGATTATCCTATTTCTTTCTCTCTTCCTCTCCCCTCCATTCTTCCTTTTGTAACCTGTCACATTATATCTTTGCTCTCGCCGTTCTATCTAATCCTCTCTCGCTACTGCGACACGTGCCGTCATTAATGGCATCCGGATATCAAAAATCGTATCCTTCTTCATGTCTCCATTAAATTTCGTGAAAGCGCAGGATAAGTTAAAACACAGAGATAAAGTAAGAACACTAATTGTAGCTCACCCTGAGGATAAAAATTCATAAATTCCGCCAGAAAGATATCAAACAACTAATAACACATTTAATTAGTTTTAATTAATCATAAAGAATATTTTATGAATAATTTTATACGATTTCGGTACTATTTCATATTTTTTTAAATTTAAATTGAATGAAATAATGAAAATTACACGCAATTAGACCTCTGAATCTAGTTGCGGATCAAATTACTTCCAAAACATTTAATTTTAACTGAACATGATATTGACTTCTCCCATGAAATCTGACGCTATTTACTATCTCTTGTAAAAGCCATAAGATAATCCTTATAGATATTATTACTTCGTTAAGTTTAAATAATTTTGAATGCCTTTTTTTAAAGATACACCAAAATTAACGTTTTATTATGATATCAATAAAATGTGCAGTGTTGTTGCTTGTTGTAAATAAGAAACTATAATGATTGATGATTGATGAAATTAACACAAATGCTGTAAAATTTTGTAATATGCGCTATCCGATAAAAAATACAATAGTTACTTAAATATAATAAATTATCCGGAACCAGTCTACATCTAATGAATCGACCTAATCGAATAATATAATTTTAACGTCTAAAATAGCATAATATTAACAAGATAAAACAAATTCCTATATCCTTAAATTAAATAAAATGTTTAACATATATTTATATATATAGTTGATATAGAAATAAAATAAATTATTCTAAAATAAAATTAATAAAATAAATTATAATTGCATTTTGCAATGCGTATTCCAATCCTTTTTTATCAAAAAGTATTCAAGGAACGTAGTATCGTTACGCACGCAGCATCTCTACACTCCGATAAGTTCGGCATTATTTCAGAGATATAAAACAGCAAGTTAAAGATTATCTTTCTCAAACGGCTCGAGTTTTCACGTCGCATCTCATTTTATACTTCTCATCGCACAAGCCTTTATGCATCCCATTATCTCTCGCCGGTGGATACCAGCGGAGAGATCGTAAACATAACGCAATTACCAAAAGAGCCCGTTTAAATCGCCCTTTTCTACGCGTGTCTAAAATTCTTCCTTGTCCTGTTTACTTTACGAGCCCCCTAAGTGCCCCGTATACGCGTGTGGTAAGATGCACCGGTATCGCAAACACCATACCGCGATAACTGTATTGCAACCAAATTTGAATGTAATCATACAACTGTTATCACTTAGTCCGAACACTTAAAAGGCGCAATCATTTTTATCTCATAATCGTAAAGTGGAAGGGTGAGACAATAGGGTGAATACTTAAGGTCGAATGCCTTACCTTAAACATACATAAAAATTCCTCAGTTAAGCGAAACTATTTCCCTTTTACAGATTAACTCACATTGTTAGAGACAGATATTACATCTTTTGCGTGAAAGGCCTGTCGAGGAAAAAAGAACGACAAACGAATGTTTTTGTAAACGTCGGTATTATTCGGTTCACTGATAGTATTGTACATAATTTCTAAATTCTTTTCTGTCTCCCCTTTGTAAAGAGATTATAAATTATTCATAATGTTATTCATATCAGCAATGCGTGTGTATGTATGTGTGTGTGATGTATGTGTGCGCGCCCGCTATTATTTATAACGAGATATCGTGTGTGTTGTGATAGAATATAAATTCGTATACTCTCGGTCGAAATCGATTTGATGCATCAGCGACCGTGTAACACGCGACTAAATTAGCTCTGTGCTCTCTATTAGCCGTCAGATGCCGTATCGCGTGAATTAGATACGGCATCGCGGGCCTCGCTCATTATACTCTTGTATAAATATCCTAATTAAACAGACGCGTGTTAGGCATGCCTCTCAATTGTATAGCTCACTTCTCGAACGAACGGACTGGTGAAAGGCTTAATCGACGATCGTGCTTATCGGCCATATCGATCAAATCACCGCGTCAGCGTTTCTCAACCTTAACGGCGAACGTGGTGGACCGTGTACGTACTTAGGTTATCGTAGATTCTCCGATGTCAAAAATAACGAGAATTTGTGCTTATTTATTTATTTTTTATTACTTTTTTCAACGATTACGAAATATAAACAACATATATACCCATAAATACGCGTACAGAAACGATGGTAATTAAATTACAATTTCGTTATCCGTCCGACATAAATTTCATGCTATTCGGCGGCCACGTGTTGCTCGAGTGAAACATCGGCTCATTTGTGCGCGGAAGTAAATATCTGGCCACACCCCGCAAACAGACTCAAACGTCAAATGTCGCTTCCTGCCGCCGCCGATCCACGCGTGTACCGTACATCTCGTTTTGACATTAGTCAGCGACCAAAACCGAACGGATATATTTCGAACATGTCGAGAATGCGAATTGTATTCCGGCAAACGATATACAGCGAACAGTCGATCGTGAAACGATAGCACGCGATTTCAGCTTAAGGTAAACAAACGGAAGCGGATATCCCGGCAATTTCACCGGTGGAAGTATTAAAGATGCTGCCGAGGAGCGGGGCAAAAACTAGATGGAAAGATCCACAGCGCGGTTACGTCAGGTTGCATAATGCACAGCGTGGACCCCGCTGGCTGTTTGCTTAGGGCGAAACGCGGGTTTGTCCCTTCCGCGATCGTGCGCACACAGAGCTGTCCGGCTCGAGAGGGCAATCGTCTTTTATAAAACATTATGCGACCCTTTCATTTCGATTGTGAAAATGTATGTTTTTAGAAAGATATCCGGAAGGAAAAGGAACGATAATTAATAAAATAAACATGGTGCAAATACTGATAACGCGCATCTTCAAAATAACGCTGATGTTAATGCGTATGTTAATATAATTTTTATATGCAGATTAATTATTTTTTAAATTTTATTTTAAAATATTAATATTAAATATTTTAGTATAATTAAACAATTTAAAATGTAATTGAAAATAATATTAATTTTATATTAATTAATATATATAATATTAATTACTAAATATATTGATATTACTTTATTAATTATTATTAAATTATTATTAAATGTATATATGGGACAGATTTTTCATAGTTTAAGTTTAGATAAGTGTCATATATTTACATATTGTGACCTCTAGGGAGATTTCAAAGTGCATTCTTTTCCTGAGAAAAAGACGGACGCGCGGCTGGACACGTCCGGGACGGAAAACAGCCGTTGAACCTGAAAACATATCGAACGTCATATGATGCCTGCCTTCGTGTGAAACTGCATTTAGGAGCGATGGTCCAGCTTCCTCTCTATTTGAGGGGTATATATGTTTCAACAGTCTGGTTGATTTTTTCTTTTTTAACGATTCCATTCGAGACGGTACTTCAGACCCAGCGTGACGCGTGTCCAGCCTGCTCAAGATTTTATCTCAAAGTGAAAAACAAATAAACATCCGGAAAAAATTAATACATCTTCCAAATCCGTGTAACTACGGTGACAATTATGTGGCAGGTCAAATTCCAATGCACTACCTCTGTTGAACCTTTCTCTCGAACAATATTCTATTACTTTATATCGTGTATTCTTTAAATTCTTTACATTATATGTATAACGTAAATTTGATAAATTTATATAATATATGTATATAAATATATACTTAATATAATATAAATTTGTAGAAATAATAAATAGCATAATAAAGGTATACGTTAATCGCATGACTGAAATGCAGTAATGCGGATTCTTCTTTCTTGCGCGATGTTCAAAAGCAAGCTAAAGTATAGGGCTTGAAATAGACTGATATAAAAGAGAGTCACGATGAAACGTGAAATATCTAGCATTCCCACAGTCGAAGAATATATCCACAGCGTGTCCACCTCCCCATTATCTGGCGCGGTGATGCAGGTGAAGCGGTTGCGAAAATCTGGAAAGGAAATTACGAAGCTTTTCCAAAACGCTAACTCCGACGCGAGACTCCCACGGTATAATATCCATTCAAATGGACCGAACGAATGTATATCGAGGGATGCGGGATTAGATGCGAGTTACGAAAGAGGTGAGGGGCCGAGCCGGTCCCACCACCGGTAAATACACATAGTAGAGGGTCCGGTAAACGTCGCACGATCGGCGATCCCGTCTCTTTTCTCTCAAAATTGCATCTTTTTTCAAAGGGCTCGTCGGATTCCCAAACCCGCACAGGTGTGCGGGTTCTGGATATTTGAATAGTCGTTTACATAAGAAGCCGTACGTGTCTCTGACGCGGGAGGGGAACAACGTTCGGACGTGAAAAGGGTTACGCCAAAAATTTTTATTGCCTCCAACGCCCGGGTCTGGGGATGACCGAGGTGAATCGCCACGGAATAAAGAAGTTAGGCGTACGGTGACGTATCCCTTTTATGTGTATCCAAATAGCCGTGCACGTGGGAAATGTGTCCGCGGATGGAATTTCGTGAAAGCTTGCAGAACATCGAGAAATACTTATACACACATATAATATACAATATACATTCATATATATATAATTATGTAAATCATTTTTATTGTCTTTCTTTCTTTCACAGAGAGAAAAATATTTCTTTAGATTTACAAATTTCGAAAAAAATGTCAAACAATCGCATTTTTTGTTTTTGGCTTACATTAATTTCATTGAAACAATATAATTTTTAATAAAACATCATTTTGCTTAATACAAATTCTGTTGCACTATATTGTTTAACAGAAAAAAACGTGATTGTTTGAAACAATTTTCTTCAAAATTTGTTAAATCTAAAGAAATCTTTCTCTCTGTATTCTATTATAGAGACAATAAAAATGATTTATATAATTAATTAACTTATACGACTCAAACTGTTTATTCTCTTGTCTAAATTGTAGAAAGCAAAATATAATTAAATATCTCCTTTTTAATTTATATATTCGGAATCCACGCTTTTCCCAATTTTGAAAGAAACGCGATAATATCTATACATTAAATACCAATTGTTTCGTTCGCCGCTCGACGTGGATGAGTCAAATTATGTTTTCGCGTGTGTACTCGTGAACGCAGATAAATTATACAGTAATAGAATTTTGAGACTATTTAATACAGCGGTTGGTCCACCGGATATGAGCGGTGGCGTCCGCACGCAAGAGTTTCACGAAAATAACACGTCGCGCGGCGCATCACTCATGCCCCCGATCGGTGTTTTGCAAGCCATAGCGTGGGAACATCCCCTACCGCGGTTCACCCCTATTTTTACCTGTTCGAGGGATTTGCCGAAGATGAAATACTATCTAGATATCGGGTGAGACGAAGGGGGAGAGCGCGGGGGATGAAATTAGGCTTAACGTTTGGAATGGACAGGGGCCTTTCAGGCCATTTTCCGATAATTTTCGAAACGTAATTCCTTTTCGTTCGATGATGCCTTTCTCGTCGCATCATAAAGACCGCATGCACAGATAATACGTCCTTTTCCTGATACATATTTAAGAGTGATTCTTGGAATACGTATTGCAAAATTATCATACAATTATTATATAATTTATTTTATTTCTACATCAACTATATGTGTAAATATATGTTAAACATTTTATTTAGTTTAAAGATACAGGAATTTGTTTTACATTATCATATTAATATTATGCAATTTTAGACGTTAAAATTAAAATTTATATTGAATAAATTTGTAAAGATCTGATCCGATCGTTCCGAAACTAATTCGTTCTAGGTATCCTATCTCGCATTTTCTTTTCCATCACTCCGCTTCCTTTCGCATTCCAGTCAGAAAATTGATACCTTAAGCCTTTTATCGCGTTATACGTTTTCGAGTCGTCGTGGCATTAAACGCACTAAACGATCTCATTTGCGACAGAATATGACAGTATCTTCGATCTTGACAGGTAACAGAGACGGTCGACAACCTTGCCGGCCGGACCGCTTTCAGGGAATCTTCGAGAATCGAGACCCGGCTTCCCACGAAGCCGGTAGGTAGAACATTATACTATACAACGTCCGGTGTTGTGTTTCACAATTAACAAATATAATATTACTCAACCTATATATAATCGGACCTCGCTTGACCATTCCTGCAATTCGGGCTCGTAAGCTCGGACAGTTGTAGTGATCCTTCCAAACATCTGGGAGAATCGCTTTTGTGCTGAGACTTAGGCATCGATTACGTAAACATAAAAAAATCTCATCCTTTTACTCGTGACCATGAAAAGATTTTGGGTTTTCGGAGGCTTCTGAATCCCACACGCGGTGATGAGCTCATTTTGTCTGACAGATGTTTTTGTGGATGTAGGAAAATAAAAACAAAGGCCAATTAGAAATATTTATAGACAACAATCATAGCAAGTGCGAGAGAAGTGGAGCACTTGTGGATTAGCATGCTAAGTGTTAGATGTAAAAACGAAGGATCCTGAGTTTGAATTTCGATCGTTCAATTTTTCCGCCGACTCCTACACGGATATTATTGTTTTTTTTTCTGGTGACTAATATACTGCCTCCAGTAAAAAAGAAGAAATCTTTACGATGCATTTCTAAAAATAAATTTTCATTATAAAAAATTCCTGCGAATTCACACCGATCTGATACATAAGCTGTTTTTTTTCGATGAACTCTTGCTTTTTATATAAATGGCATTTTTTTTAAGTGCTAGGAAAAAACGAAGGTTGATGGCAGAGGACGAGACGTAACTGTCGTAGTCACGGACGTAAAATAAGGCAGAAAAAATATAACCGCATAATAGCCTTTCGTAGACCCACGTCTCTATGTTGCTTACTTATATAATATTATAGTCGTAGTAAGTATAGACTGCGCATTATAAATCCAACTTTTAGATACGAAATTAAATTGAATAGAAATTAATTTGGATAGAAACAATAATAAAAAATAGTTATATCTTATCCGAAATTTTGAAGCTTTTTAACACCGAGGGCGCTGCAGTGTAGCTTAGCCTCTTCCTTTTATCCGGTTGTATGATTAATGATGCATGATCTATTGAATGATTTTTTTTCGACAAATAAAATTGAATAGATTTTTTCGCAGACAAATCCTTTAACGTTGCTTTAGTCATTTTCGTTTTTGTTGGTTTCCTGCAAGACCTGCGAGAAAGCAAGAAACTTGCAGGCATTCTCATTTCAGTCTTTCGATGGTTCAGACGCAGAAAGAATTTTACGAATTTTTGCTCACCGTCTCGAATAGCCAAGAGTCAAGGTAAGACTTTTAGAACGTTAAATTTATTTCCTCTGCATTAGAATATTTTAAGAAAGTCATAAATTCGTGCAAGATACGTAAGCAAAATACAAAAGTATCGCTAGAGGAGCTAATCAAATAGGCTGCCTGATGAGGGCCTAGATTCGAATCCCGATAATACCAAAAATTTTTCATATTTCTCATATCGCCTGCTTTGTGGCCGTCCACGTTAGATCTAATAAAGTCGACCGTTTTTTAATAAATGCATTAAAAATCCACTAATATTAAACATTAGAAAAAGATACTGTTACACACAATCTCTGCTTTTAAATTGTTCATATTTCTTAAATAAACGTTACAATTAAAACTTTGGAAACATAACTCTTATTGACTATTATTATTCTTTGTTATTAATTTATTATTGTTTAAATTACAATTTGCAAAAGAAAATTACTTTATTTGTAGAATTTATTTTTAGTTTTATCTAGAAACAAGCCATAAATATATGAATAAGTACATAATTATGAGTTTTTACTTCTTTAATCATTTAAACAGATGTTTTTATCAATATTAATAAAATACAATATTTATTTTCCGAGAAATAAGAGGATGTTTCTTTAGAAAAAACCTATGTCGGTATTGGCGACTTTCCTCTAAAGTTAACTTTAAAGTTTAAAACATTAAGTATAAATGTTTTGTCTTAAAAATTACGCTTTTATATAATCATTATTATTAGCGAGAAACTCAGTGTTTATAAAAAAAAGCACATATAATTTACACTTTGTCGCAAATTGTTTGAAACTGTTTTGCGAGGCATTTTATTCCTGTTTGCTGATGCCAAGTGTCCAGGAATACTTCGATATATTGTATTTTGCACGCAACGAGATATCTTCGTTCTAGCCTTGCGCATCTTTTACATATAGATACATATTTCTTTCTACTTTTCAATAAAAAGATTTCTCAAGCCATTATTTATTCCAACGACATGAATAACGTTGAAGAAAACAATCATATTATTTTTTTATATTTTAACAAGTTAACTTTGCTTTCTTTTTGGAAGGATTAATATCTAATGTATTCTAATAGTCTCTGCTTTTCACACAATCTCGAGGCTACTTTTACAGAAAAATTCAAGACTCCTTTCCTTATCGCTCTCTTATCGGATCGGCTTATTTTTTACGATAACGTCCTTGAACACGTGCCCCGTGTATTTTATACTCGGAATTAACAAGCGTCCTGAATGTTTATGGATTTTCAAAGTGTTTGCCCGGGCCGATTGACGCGGGCAAACACGCAAATATTGCGCGGCCCTCTCTCGCAATATTATTGTTTCGTGGGACGTTAGAGACGCGCTGGTGCCGAGTCCAACCGAGAGAGAGTCCCGGTCGTACATATCGCGATCCATACGCGCGGCAAACAGATAACACCGTCCCCGAGTGGTTTACCGGCTAGTCCTGTTTGGCTTACGGCTTATGCGGAGATATCCCGTGCAGGCATCGGGAAAAATCGCGGGCGCGCTGCTTGTACAGGATCACAACGAGACGGGCGAGAGGCCCTACGTGGCGAAACTCCGGGGCGTAGGGCGACCGCGCGACTTTTCATGCGTTTCACGCGCGCGGAGCACACGCGTATCACTAGCGGATCAGCGGGCAAATTAAAACACACATTGCCGCGAGAAGACGACAGTCTCTCTGGCTGGAGCGCAACGGCGGCACTCTCTCCAGTATGCTCTCGGATCACCTTAACACGACCGAGAATCGCCCAGCCTCCTTTGTGTACCGCCTTTGTACTTTGCGAAACCTTAAACCATAACAATTTGCCAAACGCATTTCGTTGAGCCGAGCCGCCTATTGGCAATCTTTTTGTGCTTCTTTTTTAAGTGGCGTAAAAAACTGGCGCACAGCTCCAGTTCTCTCCTCATTGCCGCTTATCCCGCTATGAATGATCTATGGACTTTTGCAAAAATTACGTCCGGAGTCGAAAGTTAATGCGACGGCTCTGTCTTTCCTTGCAGAAGATATTTGTAAAGGACGTAAAAAAGAACTCATAAAATATGCACTACATATAAACGAACAAAGTTTGCCGCCGGCAACCTAGATATGCACTTTTTTTGCCTTTCTTTTCTGAAAACAATTCCTCTTTTTAGAATGTGTAATTTGTATGTTCAATATATACACTTTTACTTAAGATTGAAAAGCACATGAATAATACTAATGGCATCTTAAATCTTTTTTTACGAATATATACTTGAGATAAAAAGGTTTTTTCTTCCAAATTGTACTAGTTACAGATTGTAATGCCTGGCATGTTGCAATATATCACAAACTGTGTCACAATTGAGGAAATTATGGAAAGTTATTTATTTAGAAAGGAGAGCGTGTAAAAAAGGCCAAAAATTGACCCCAAGTCGAAACCTAAAAAACTAATTCGCAGTGTTTTTTGGTGTATACAAAAGAAGAAAATAATATTTATAATGCCGAGAAGTGTTGGGAAAATTACTTTTCTGAAAGTAAAATATTATACAAAATGTGTACTTTTTTTAATAAAAATGGCTATTGTATACAAGCCTGTGTGCAAAATGCATCTGAAAATGAGCATAAATGTATAAATATCAAAATATATACAAATCTGATTGCATAAAAATAAAGAAAACTGAAACATATATAATATTACATATGCAGTACATACATATTTTGTATGATATTTTACTGTTATCAGCAATTTTTCCAACATTTCCCGGCATTATAAATGTTATTTTTGAAATAGATAAAATAGAAGAGAAAAATTCCTTTATATATTTGCTAAGAAATATCAAATACTGTGAAATTAATTTTTTAAGTTTCGACTCGGGCCAATTTTGGCCCTTTTTACACATTCTCCTTTTATAACGGTATTATTTTCTCGAGATAAATCTTACAAATTGGAAACAATCGGTTTTCTATCAATTCAAATGTAGCGAAGAAAGAAATATTTTCAGTTTCAACTATAAGCAGAATTTTGAACTTATGTTAGAATTTTTAACTGACGTTTATCTTACTTCTAATGTTATGACAAATTTAGTTTCCTGCTAAGCAAGACATTGACAAAAGTTCAGAAACTGACAAACGTCTATCTCTGTTTGTTCGCGCACAGATTATAAGATCGTATTTAAAATTCTATGTAAACGACGGATTTAGAAAAAGGTACTTATTAGATATTTAACATTCGACACAATGACTTTTTTTATTTTCGAACAAACATCATGATTCTCGGTCTTAGGTTTTGGTCATAAATTTGCGCAGCGTATCCTTCAGATTCAACAAGAAGTATCAAGGAATTATTATAGTCGAATCCGATACAGCAGATGGTTACATCGTTATTACCTTCATCGCGTTGAAAGCAGCGAGGCTTCCCGCGCATCTCGTTATACTCCTTGAAAAAGTAATGGTCGTCATCGGCAAGAGAACTTGGGGGACCCCCATTTTCGTCGCGTGCGGCTATCCCATTCTGCGTATCAAAAACGCGTTGCGTCGCGGCGACGAAATGGGGGCGCGAGGGGTCGCGAGAGGTGAGAAACACGGACGGGTAAGAGCGGCTGCTCGCACCCCGACGGTCTTTCCGTGGCAACATTACGCGGTTTATGATCGCAGCGCGTCGCGAACGCCCTGCGGAACGAGGGGTGAGAGGGGGAGGGGGGGAGGCATGATCCTCGTTACGACCTCGTAAAGAAACCTTTTAACGTGTCCACTTCGCAGCGCCGTCGTTGCGGACTCCTCGTGGAAGAGCGAAAACTTTCATAATTATATCGCGCCCTTTCCCACCCCTCCCCCTCTTTCCCCCTTTCGGGTTTCGATCGTCGAGGCATCCAGATTGCTTTCGAGCTTCCGATAATGTCCCCTCGTCCCTCGACCACTCGTCCAATCGCGACGCGCATAATTCTTTCGTGATTCCGCAATAAGCGACGATTTTCCGAGGGCGGATTACGGTCGCCCCGACCGTCGTCGTCGTCGTCGTCGTGCTCTCCACGTCGGACGGTTGTCAAAATAATATTTGTTCAGTTCCACGGAATTTCTCGGACTCGGAGAGGACTCTCCTTCGCCTATATCAATGTGTCCCCGCTCCTCCTACATCAGTTATGAGACTTATGACCGTCGTGATTGTCATGTTTTGTCAACTCTTTTGTGCGCGACAATAGGGCTGCCTGCCACCGCGCACGTTGGGACCACGGGCGCTCTTTCGCCGAGAGCGCCTTTGGATGGTTTGGCGTTTTGCGTCTCCGATGCGCCGACGACACGTTGCGATAGAGGAGCACCGTGAACAACCGGGGGGGGGGACACAAAAGTCTGCGGCCGGAAGTTCTGTTGGTACAAAATTCGATACGTCATTCGGCTGAGAAATCCCGTTTGTCCACCGCCGCCGCCGCCGCCGAAGGCGGTTTTCACGGTTTGCGCCTAGTATGCGTCAGATTTCACGTTTTTGACAAACGTGAGTCGCGCAGATCCAAATGCATCTGTGACTCATCAATGATCGACGCATAAACATGCATCAACCTGCGCGATGGATCGAGGGATGGGGCTATTCTCCGCGACATTTTATTGCATTTGTGGCTTTTACTCGACGACGCTTTATTGGGACTTTCATTAAATTTCTAACGCGCTCCGTCAGCACATTTGTCGCAAAAAAAATCGTTACTTCTCTAAAGCACGTGTATCTAGAAGAGGTACTCCATTTTTTTATACCAAAATTGATCTATTTATTAAATATTTTAGGAGTATTATCGCATAGCGATAAACGATTAAATTGATTAGTCACTTGTTACATCGCTCTGTCATATGTAATATTTAATCTCATACTCGTTTCGGGTAAATGTGAATTACACAAATAAGCTTGCATAAAGTGTAATAATACAATTTTAATGCTAACGTCAGAGATTAGCGCAATTAGAAAGAACTGACACGTGACCCAAAGAGAGTGTTCTCCGATGATTTAATTTTGGAAAGTTCGCAAATAAAGTAGATTGAAAGAGATGACTAAAATTCTTATTAAAAAATTCTTATTAGTACAAGGTTTTTTTTTAGTTAATCTGATGTTGGTGAATATACATATATGGTATATAACATAATTACTAATTTTATTAAACTCTATAATTTATATAGAAGTTTTTAAATTCTAATAATACAACGATTTTAGAATAAACATGAATTAAGTTTGTTCTTTGGTTCCAAATTATATATAAAGAAATTGTCAATCTCCTTAATACGCCGGATTAACAAAAAACATTAACAAATTACGCTCATTAAAATAATATTACATGTACGTAGTGCTTTATCGTTTCTATTTTCTCATTTCTTGTTTTCTTTTCGCGATTTCCGATAAGTAAAAACTCGCTATTGGCGAGATTAATGTATGATGGGATCAACTGCTTTAACGAACGTGTACGTCGATGGGCTTTCGGCACCTCGAACGCACTCCCCTCGTTCGTGTTCCTTGGCAGGTGCGATGATAGCACAAATTCGGGAGTCACGTACGGAGCCGAGAGAAAATTCCTGAATCTATCGCCGCGCGCGCGTGATCCTCGCAGATCATTTTCTCGCGCACTTCCTTTCTTCTTCTCTCTTTCTCTCCCCCGCGAGGCAGCTTCTCCTAACCCTCGAGACATTGAAAAATGCTCCGAATTATTATTTTCTCACCCTCGATAGCATTCGACGTTGACGACCCTTCCCGCCAGGACGGTCAACCGTGGACCACCACCGCCGCCGCCGCTACCACAGCCCGGCAATTATCGACATCGAGGCGGCCATGGGTGCGTGACTATGATAAATCTATGATAGCGATCGGGGAATTTATTACGCGCCTGGCGCGAATGAGATTCCGCTCCCGCGGCCACTCGCATAAGCGGTAAAGGCGTCATCGTCGACGCGGGGTGCGACCGACCGTCGTCGGGGGGCCGGTTAGCGCAAAGGCAGGACCCGGATCGCTTGGCCAATCCTGCTCGCTGCATGGTAATAAAAATATCGGGGAAAAAACATTGGCAATGGCCGTCGTCTCTTTATGGTCCGCATATGCGGCAAGGCCATTTTTCTCCAACGCGCTCCGTGACGAAACGACCGTGTCAAGTTGTTGCATCCTCGACCGTGTCGTCGGCTGCGTGTCCAAGTACACGCAAGAAGGCGCGAGCATTACGGATCGTTTATAACAGCGACGCTACAATGGCGGATTTCAATTTTCAAGCGTACTCTTCGATCGATTTCAAATCAATTTTGTTCTCGCGGAAATATCAATGCGACGATAATTTTTACATCAATGATTACAAAGAAAACTTCAATTTTTCGGAATAAAAATCACGAAAATAAGCGAGTAGATTGTAAAGTTTTTTACTTGTTTCAATTTCCAAAAGTAAACTTTATCATAATAAATATTAGCATATAAAAAAAAAAGAAAGGAACGGTAAAAGCTGTTTTATCTGTCAGAGGATACTCGAAGGACCGTATAGGTCCACGGGTGGATTAAACGGATAGAAGAAAATAACAAAGTAAAGAAGTGAAAAAAGGAAGATGTGGACCGCAACGAAGCTCCATTATTTTTTATTACTATCGTTCACCGGCTGTTCACGTAGCTACGTCCTTGAACGTGCTTGATAGATAAGAACGCGGTTCTAGAAGCGAGCGATTCGGGGTCTGAAAAGATCGCCTATTAAGGTAACTCTAGCCCTTTCAGACGCTCTTTGGCGGCCGGACAATCTTCTCGACGATAATTGATAGGCTACCTTCCCTCAAAGCTATCGTTTCCATCTTTCGCGATTGATTATCGGGACAATTATTTAGACTAGCGGTCGGGGATGATTATGCCAAGTGCAGAGCTTGCTCCGTTTGAAAGAGCGTAATTTTTTTATGTCTTGTGATGTAATTTCTTACTGTCATCGCATATTTTAATTAAAAAAAAAAGAAAAGAAATATAAAGCTTCGCGCAGTCCACTGCGAAATCCTCTACTCCAGCTGTGCGAGGATAAAAATCTGTCTTGAAAAACGCGAAACTCTCCGAAGAATCGCTCTTGGAAAGTACTCGACTCCCAAGTTGCAACTTTCGTCTTATATACTTTCGTCATTATCGGCGACTCTCTCCCAACTCCGCTCGTATATTCTTTATTAATCTCACAACGGAACATCATCTCGTTATTTTACTTTATGTTCAACGTTTCATCGAAAAATTTAATTTTTCGGAAACTCTCTACGCTTAAGCCGACGAATTAAATACTGAGATAATTCGGCCGCTCGCTCTTCTTTTTTTTGTATACGTTACGTTATATAGGGTTGGAAAAACGACAGTTTGGTCGAAACGCTTCGAAGGAAACGCAACTCGGTTCCGACGCAGAGTCGACGGCCTTCTCCCGAGACAAGCGCGCGCGCGCGAGTAACTTAATCCCATTTTTTCCAGCGTAGACAATAAACCACCATCGCGCGCGCGTGTTCACGCGCGCAACAAAGTGCGGCGCGCGCGATCGGGCGCGTGTGGATCGAGGGAGAGACATTAACCGAGGGCAGATGCTTCCGCGCGTCGTTAAAAAAGCGGAGAGGGCGCGTGCCGGCATCAAACAACTAAAAATACTCGAACGCTTCCTCCTCTCTCCCGGAGAAGAGAGAGAAAGAGTCGGCCACGCCCGCTATAAAGAGGTCCCGCTCGCGCGCACCTTTCGAGCCTGAAAACATCCTAAAAGCCCCCTAATCCCTTACCCTCCTACGCTGCACGTAACAAATAAGCGCCGCTAATTCCGATAATTAGTAACGACGCCGCCCGACGTGAAAAAAAATTATGAACGCCGCGCTATCATACACGCGCTTCCAAACTCTTGCTCAATTATTTTGCGAAATAATCCTTTAAATTCTTTATACTTTGCCGAGTCCAATAAAGCGCTATCGTTGTCCTTGCAGATTTAATTTTATTCTTATAAATAATGATTATCTTCGGTTATGGATTAGTCCCGAATTAGTAAACGCCACGCTTTCATACGCTTCCAAACTGTTACTCGGTTATTTTGCAAACCAATCCTTCCAAGAAATCCGGCAATTTTTACATCACAAATAAGTTTAAGAGCGCCTTCTACGATCGAGGCTGAATCTTTATGCCTAATAATATTTTTAAATATTTATAAATTTTAAATCCATTATTTAGTCATTTAAACTACATGAGATCGCAGTTGATCTTCAATTTTTAACAATCCGAGTTTTTAATAACACGATTTTTAATAATGAGAATAAGAGCTTTTTTAAAATACTGCAAAGATCTATATTTCAGCTTCAGCTGATGATTGCGTTGCAAGTCTGACATTAATTCGGCTATTTAAATTCCTGAATAATGGAATTTGAAATTTATAATAAAAATATTAGGCACCAAGATTCACACTTGACTGTAGAAGGTGCTGTCAAATTTATTTGTGATATTCACTTATACGGTCTAATTCAAATTACTATTGTTTATAAATTTTTATATTTTATCGGTTCCAGTAAAATAAGCAAAGCATTATCGTTGCTCTCGCAGATTTGGTTTACTATGTTACAAATAAATAATTATCTTCGAATATATCAGTCCCGAATTGATCAGAAAACTTAGCGCGAATCGCGCAACCGTGAATGCTTCGTGTTCTCCAATCGTCCGATAATATTCGGTGAAAAAAAGGAAAGAGTAACTTTCGGCGCGGGGCGGCGAAAATTTGAACGGAACGTAGGACAGGATAAATCCTCGCTTTCCGCGAATCGAAATCTTGTGTCTCCTCGTGTTTGTCCTCGGAACTGAAGACAAATATCTTCGCTGACGCTCGACGACAGAAGACGGCCCGTGTCTCGCACGGAGGAAACCTCCCTCAGGATCACCAAGCATAAAAAACATCCTGACGGCATTGAGACAACGACGAGGAGAGGAGACACGCGAGCGCGTGCCGACGACATATTGTCTCTCTCTCTCTCTCTCTCCTTCCCCCTTCGGCATCCTCTCTCCACGTGTCACCGATCTCGCGGATGTCGGTTTACATATTTTTAACCACATTTTTTCCTCACATGCCCACAGTCGGCTTGCATTTCTCTCTCTCTCTCCCTTTCTCTCGCTTTATCCTTCTTTCTGAGCCGACATGCCTATCCGAGTCTTTTTATTGTGCCTCCATCTCTCCTTTTTCTCTTTCCTTTCTTCATTTCCCGAGTTTTACCCCGAAACGTGTGCGCGTTTCACCCTGAAAAGTGGATATTTTTGTTCGGAAAAAAAAAGAGCGAAAAAAGCGCGTATTCGTTACACGCTGCACGGAGGGTGCGTTTCTGGCGCGCGTGCAAACGAAGCGGTTTCCGAACGTACACGTCGACTGGCCGTGGCGAGGAGAACGATAGGAGAGGAAGGGTGTCGGCAAGGGCGGGCGTGGAAGAGAATTGGGAGTAAAACACGCGATGGTCGCAAAGGGAAAATGAAAACCACGCATCTGCGTATGGGCGAGAGGGTGAAATGGATGAGGAGGGCGGCGGGGAGAGGCGCGTTGTCTCTCCCGGAAAGTGGAAATTTGACGACAGCAGTGTGCAAAGGAAAAAAAGACAGACAGAGAGAGAGAGAGAGAGAGAGAGAGAGAAAAGCGCACCCTTATTACATGCGCGTTCCGCACGAGCGGAGAGCAAAAGGCACCTCAAATCCTTTAACCGAGATAAATTCGAAAGAAAAAAAGAAATCACCCCGCGTGATTTATCGCGTCACGCCGCCGATTTGAGGCACCGCGAAAACACCAGATTTTTAATGGTTTCGCGGACCAGCGCGAAATGTCGCGCAATATTTCGTGCTACATCGAGAAAAACGCTACGCTCAAGAAGCTCTCACGTAAGCGTGCCGTATACTTCGTGAATCACGCCGGATTTTAGTAACTTATAATGCCGTCTCCGCCTCCTCTTCTTCACCCCTCCCTCCCGCGCCTCCTGTATTATTAATCAATAAATCTGATATTAAAGTTTCGAGCGTATACGTCAATATCCTCCTTAGGCTTCACCGCGCCTCGTAATCTCATCAGAAACTTTCCCATTAGGCAGCCGCGGGTCAGTATTCGGCGCGTATAACGACGCCTCATATTAATTTTGTCTGTCGGGACTCCCAAAGTCTCGCGTCTCTCGCGAGCCGATGGATGATCGATGAAGAAAGCTAGGCTCTCGTCGTGCAACGGCAACGTTTAAGGCGGTGAACGACTCTATCAGCGGCGTACGCCGACCGACACCGGGGCCCTGCCCGTTAATCCCGACGTCTATCGCCGTATAACGTTCGGCACATTATTCGGGTAGCCAATCGAGCGTCGGTGAGCATGCGACGATCGGGTTTATGTGCCATAAAATGAGAATTGCCGCCGGGCGGGCGAACTTGCCGTTCTTCTGTTCTCTTTCTTTTTCTTTCTTTTTCTCTTTCTTTCTCTCTCGTGGTCACGATTTATTGCGATCGAATTGCCCGTGCAAACCAGAGAAACGCGCGAACGAGAGAAACCGCGAAGCGAATCGGGTCGCATACCGTTTGCGCATAAATTCTAATTGTCGCGCCACCCCCTACGCGGCCACCGAGGAAATCGGAGCTGTCTTCCCTTCAGGTTAAACAATTAAGCACCCGCGTGGAGCTTAGTGCTCCCCGGCACAGCACGACGCCGAGAATGGTATAGATTTCTGCTTAATGAAGCGAGATTGCGCTTCAAAGAGAGAAAATGAATTATTAGAGATCTTTTGTATTAAGTCGTTATAACTCAGCCGGGATCGGAACGACGTTTATCTTAGAGATTTTTCCGTGACGTTTCGTTCCGGTGACTCAAAGCGTTTTTACCGGAGTATCCCCCTCTCGCTGCGTTATTGCTGAAAATTTTATTTATTTTGGGATATTGATTTTTTCGTCGGGGAGGCGGTGATGTAGATACATCGGTAGATATATTTATCGCGGGACCGACAAATATAATATATCGCCTTCCATTCCCCGGAGAAACGAGCGAGGACTCGTTAGATGTCGAGATATTAACGCTCGAGCGGACAGGTAGAAGAGCGCGCTCTTGGAAAGGTGCGCCGTAGCGAAGGATACTTCAGGTGCGAGCTTCGAAACAGGATCGTAAGGCGACGAGGAATTAATTCGAATGGGGCACGTGTGAAATACCTCCTTTGTGATCCGACGTACGGCGTTTGTTACAGAGGGAGAATACAAATTTTTGGCTGCGTTTTCCTTGTCCGTTCTCGTTTGTCTCAATTCGTTTTTCTGATATTAATTAAATCTTCGTGAACACATACGTTACAGCTTGAACTTTTAAGTACAAACATATAATAATTAATAAGCGTTTCAAATTAAAGTAAATAACATTTCAAATTAAACATTTTTAATAAAAATTTAGGAATAAGAAAAAAAATAAATTGTAAACTTTAATAAATAAAAATGAAATGATATATCAAATATTGTTATAGATATTGTTTTAATTTTGGGTATTTCTGCATGTTTTTACCGCTGTTGTATCGCTGAAAAAAAAAGAGGAATTGCTTCGATTAACTATGCGCTCTGTGTGCAAACGAAAAACGATCCCGATCGCAGCCAATGGAGAGACGGATTGATGCCAGAATGGCCGTGTTGTGACAGCAACGCGAATTAATCCCTTTTCTTTAGGGAGGGAAAGGGTAAGCCGACGTGCTCGAATAGCGAGCCCTTTCCGAGGGATAGGGTTGCGCAAGGGTTGAGACGGAACGATGGCGGTGTCGGTTTCAAAATGGCGGTAGCGCCACGGTAGCGCTCAATATGATAAAATAATACAGATAATATATCTTTTCATGTAAAATATTTCGGTGACATGTCCCCTTAATCCCCCGAAAAGAGATTTCCGAAATATTTCAAATTGTATGCTCGAAAAGTGACGAAAAATTCAAAATTTTCTCTTAATAAAAACGCGAGCGTTGTGGGCACGATTATATTAGACATGCTTAAACAATTCGTTTTTGAATTAATTACAACGAGTATAAGTCTCGAACGTTTGCGTAACATCCGTCGTCGGGCCCGCTTGATATTCAGCCGACGTTTGTTTCCGTTTCCTGCACGACTGCGGCGTCTAGTTCCGTTAAATAGTCGTAAGGACAACGAGAAACGCAGGAGAGACTCGACGATTCGTTTGCCGCGCGCAAGATCGGGGGTCCGTTTATTTCGCGACATGAATATTCTTCGTCGTCCTCGTAACTTGTTTCCTGTCATTCGAGGATCTACAGCCGCCGGTGTGCGATGGCATAAATTTTCGGAAAAAGGGAAACAAGAGGCGAGAATGCTGTGCGTCGACCATAACTCACCGGAAACGCCACCTCCGCAGGAAAGGTGCGAACCTGGCAGCCTAATGAGATCCCTGACTGTTTAAAATGCTTGATCTCGCGTTCGATGATGGAGATCGGTGGCGTAAAACTCTGACATTCGTGGACCACACCGTGGTGAATGCGGCCATTATAACGGAATTTTGGAAAGTCTCGATGTTCGTTGTCTTATACTTGGTGAGATTTAGATACGGCATATAAATGGTAGGTATAGTGTAGTATAGACAAAAATTAAAGTTAACAAATACTGAAATCAGCTTTTGAAACGATGTAGTCTATACTCTTCGACACAATTCAAAAATTTCACTGTGTCACATTCAAAACAAATTTAGTTTTGTTCTTTTTAAGTAAATTTTGTAGATTTTGTTCTTTTTAGTTCTATGTGTGATACAAAATGTATCATTTTAATACAAACAAAACATATGATTAGAAAAACAATCACATTTAATCAATCCATTTCTATAGTTGAATTGCTTAGTTCCATTATTTTAAGTTAACAATATTGAATAGAAGCAGTGACCAATAGCAATGATTTAAAAAAATGACTCAAATTGGTATAATTTGACATTATATGAATTTAAGCGTTATATAAAAGTACCATAAAACATTATTCAAGTAATACTACCATTTATACTTGTCCAACACAACGAAGGAATTGTTTATCTCGAGATAACGCATTTCGTATCTTCTAAATCCCGTTAAGATTATTCTAACAAGCCTATTCGCGATGCCGATAACGCGTCCCGACGAACGGCTATCTCGGCACAATGTTCACGCATATAAATCACGATTACGAGCAGCCGCGTGTAAACGCGATACACACGTGAATCGGCCGTGCTACGCGCGAGATAGGTTCATCGCAGGCACAGGCGAGACACACATGCTCGCGATACACGCATTTCCCACAAGCTTCTCTCTGAAATCATTACCGACAATGGCGCAGGACAGACGGCCATCGAGCTCGGACAATGAGCAATGTTGGCAGCGACGCTGTCAGCCAACCCCCAGAGAGGCTGCCGCGCACAGCCTCTCCTCCGCAACCCCCTCGATCCTCTCTCTCCGGTCTTCTCCGTTCCTTCTCTCGGTGGCTGTTCGACCCGAGAGAATGGTGGGGTTCTTCCCATCAGTCCGTGCAGATTGCACAACCGTTCGACGCCAGCTGGCCAACCCCTTGACCCCGACAGGGTGGACGCTCGTAAAGATCCCATATACGTAACCCGGGCCCGATCTGACCAAAGGGGGTTATACACAGAAGAAAAGGTGTCCAGCCGGCCGTTACACTCCTCGGCCGTCGCACCTCGGCGACTGACCGCGCGCGATTCGACGGGCGTTAAAACGACGGGCGTTCGCGCAACATAGGCCGGTAAAGAATTGCGGAATGCGATGGTGAATGCCGAGGGGCATAAAGGGGCTCGGGCACAGAAATATGTCCCAGGTGACCGGGTAAATGGGACGTCCGTCGGCCTCTCGGTGAATCGGGGTGAAGGTAAATCCGGTTTTGGATCTCGCGCGCGTCTTAACGCTATTCTCTCATTGCGTACCTCCCGTCCTCCTCTCTCGACCGAATTCGCGAGGGCACTTGAGGGCACCATCGCCTGCGGAAGCGGCGTCGCCACCGCGCGCTCTGCGTTATGCATTCACAGGCATAGGGAACAGGTGATGCACTCGAGGCGCGACGGCGCCGGTGGCTGCAACAACGGTTAAGCGGCGTTAGCCCCGGCCAACGTAGAAACGGAGCAGCTGTAGCCCCAAGTTTCCGAGCGTCGAGTTTCGAGATATCTCACTGTTTGAGGAACTTTTTTTCCTTATCTGCGGCCCGTGCGTCGGAAACAAGTTTTCCGCTCCGAGAAACGAATCTGCCGTGAGAACGCGTCGCGCCGAGAACGATCGGCCGTGCGCGCGTCATCGACGCACATCCGTGGAAACACGTCTTGTTCGATTTATCGCTCGGTCTCATTATCAATTCATATATACATGTATCCCTGACTTAATTATCTGACAGAGCTATAGAGCGGAGTTCCAGCTCCCGCGGCCTTTGCGGCCACTTACTTCCGGGGAGACGCCCCGCATATGGGGACCAAAATCGTTCGCCTGAGAAAGGAGGGAGGCTCATTTAGTTTACAGAATTCACGCTCAAAATCGCTTCGATTTCGACATCCCGCTCTCCTTTATCCGTGCGGATCGGCTGATTGCCAGGAGCACGCCGTTCCTATCGCAGGTACTTTACGACGGCCGACGCGGCTCGTTCCGCTTCGACGTTCGCCTTGATCCCTTCTCTCCTCCGGCCGACAAAGTCTCGGTTTTTTTTTCTCGCAGGGACCCCTTTCGGGACTACCTGGGCGCGTGCGCGGCGCGTTTCTGACCCGGTCGACTCGTTTTTTTTTCTTTCTCTTTTTTTTATGAGAGAGAGAAAGCACGCCGCGCTACTACCTGGAACACCCGGGAGAGAGACGAATTAATATATCGAGTAATGGATTAAGGGCCCGGGGAATTTTACCCCACGTGAGCGCGTCGATGCAACCCTCTCTCTCTCCTCTTTCCGATGCGACGCGTTTATACCTGCGGCTCTCCGCGGGATGCACGGGCGCTTATGGTCGACGGGCAAGCCGCGCGCACCATACGCTACCATTGTGCGGAAGGGAGGAGAGGGTCGATAGGGTTGCGAGGCGACAATCCCTTTCCTTTCTTCTTTTTTTTTTCCTCCGCGCTCACACCTCCGGCGGAGTAATTGGAAAGCGATATATCCTTCCGCTCGATGAAAACGGGTGCTTTATTGAGTGGCACCGACCCGCGTGCTATAAAAGTCATCGTAGCGACGATCAACGATCGTGCGACAGGTTCGGAGACGGGGTAAAGAAGAGGATAAACGCCATTACCTAAAGTTATAGCCTATACGCTCGTCTGTGTGGATTGCTTGATTTAAATTCTATAACGCATCAGGATTTAATTGACATATATATATAAATTAGATTACACGCATAAATGCGGTTACACATAAATTGCATTAATTGCATGATCGGAACATGGATAAATGGAAGTAAACACATTCTTGGCTGCATTAATTACATTAGAAAATACAGACGGAAGTGAATTCTAGTGTAATATATATTCAATTAAAATGCATAAATTACATGTCTTACAAATAACAGCTCTATCAGTATACGATTCAACTCAATTATTCATTAAAGCACGAACAAATGGCAGCTGCAGATCGCGTACGGTGCACGTCTATAATAACAAACGCAGAGGCAACGCGGAGACATTAAAGGGCAAATGATTCATTTAACCCACCTTATTGAGAACGCGGCAGACCGGAAAACGCCCACCGCCGGCACGACACGGCCGCCGGTGTCTCGTTAAACAGCGCAAAATTACGGAACTCGTCCGCGGAATAATTGCGGAGCATCGCGCGGCCGAACGACATTTGTTCGCTTTCGCTTCGTGGTGGGCCGGCAAACTCCCACGAGAAGGGTAAACGAGAGGAAAGGGTCAGGCGCATCCACCTGCGCGAAAGGGTCGCGATTCCCTCCTCCATAACCCTCTCTCTCTCTTTCTGTCGGTGTCCGACGGTGTACATATGATGCGCGCGCGCGTATGTGTGTGGGTATACGTGCGTGACACCTGTTACGACGCACGGTTGTGCACGTTACCGATGCGCACAGGGGTCAGACAGTTAGAGAGGGTTGAAAAGGGTGAGGCCCCGAAGCGGTGCATTCGGGGTCTACGAACGAGGCGCGCAACCCTTTTCTCCCCTTTCTCCGTGCGTCCCCGCGCACGGGACCTTCCCGTCCCGCAATGATCGCAGGTATAAACGCATATACACACTGCCACCTTGTGCGGCGGCCCGAGAGATCGGCAACACAATGCGCCCGCAACCCTTTCGACCTGGGCGCATTATGTGTCCCTAAACGTTATCCCACCGAGAAAAACGGGAAAAAAGAGAGGAAAAAAAACAAACCACCGAATAACAGGTTGGGGCCACGGTTGACGTAACCCCTTTTTTTCGCCTTCAGCTTCTTCTTTCCGGCTATAATGTTTCCTAATGCTCTGTGCACCTTGCGCGCTTTGCCTGCAAAGGGACTGAACCTGTTGTGAACTCTACCAGTGTTAGTTTGGCTAGTTAGCGACAATGATCTCTATTGTTTTTTTCAGAGAAACGGAGCATGCCGGTGAAACGAGTTGCGGTAGAAACAATAAAAAAATGTACGTCACTGAGTCTCAAAGAAGATGGATCACGAAAGGATTTTTGGTGAGTCGCAAAAAATTTTAGAATGATGATGACCCACTGATTCACTGTATTGCTGTAAATAGTCTTTTCACAATCCTTAAACGGCGATAAAGTTTCAGTTAGCGTTACGCTTTCGACATTTAAAAATTCAATCATTGCGCTGTTATTTGAAACTTCGTTCAAATAACATTTTTAATAATTTTAATTTTAAATAATTTATGACAGAATTTACACTTATGGAGACTAGAAATTTTAATTTTTTAATCTTTGATTAAATATCGGCGTAGCGTAAGAAAGAGTTCAGCACGTTCTAATGTCAGATTTTATCGAACGCACGTTGTCGAATAATAGTTTTGACTGCACGTCGCGGGCGGTCGTCCCAAGAGAGAAAAACAGGACCTCCGACCACGCGACTTTCAGAGAACGAGCTGCTCGCGGTTTGAGAAAGATTGGGAAAGAACGAAAAGTGAAGCGCGATACCGAAAGCAATAATTATCGGGTGCGCTCGGAGGCGATCGCTGTGACCGCGTCGGCGCCGGCCGGAAGTAGGTGGCGTTTAACCAGGGGCCGCACGAAAAGGGGATGAAAGGACTAGCCGAGATCGGGGTCGTTCGTCTAAGACGGACCCGGGGAATTAGTCGGTACCGATAATAAGAGGTCGCTTTCCCTTTATCTTCTCGACCGACCGAGTAGGGATGTCACCGTTAAATCTCAAACGGATAAAGGGAAGAGGGGAGCGGAAAGAGACGACAGTTTCCCAGGAGGAATGTTATTAGAATCCATAAGTTACTGCTGATTAAAAACGCGACGGCGGACACAGATACAACTGTTTCTTCATGTAGCACTTACAATTAGAGGAAAAGGATTTGTTTTTTAACAAATCATGACTTTACGACGCGTTGTGAGAAAGATTTTTCTCAGAATATTATGTAATGGACTCGCCCTGTTAATTGCAAGACCTATTAATGGAGGCAGAGACATTTAAAGGCGCACCATAAAGCTTCCTGGGACTTCAAGGGGCGGCGCGGCGGCGGTCTATTCTTGGCATTTGCCGTAATTAGCAAAGGTTATTCCTTAGTAAGGTTGCCCTCCCCCTATAATTTACAGCGATCTTGGACAGACTTAAGAGAGCGTGACAAAATGCGGCGCTGTCTATAAACGAGGTTGTTAAACGAGCATCGGAAATCAATCCGAAGAGCTAAAAATTCGAACTGAAAATCCGCGCGAGCCGTTGTCAAGTCGTCCTTTTTCGACCATCTGCTTAATTTGCTTTGAGAAGCCATCTAAGTTTACAGACAGTCTCATATAAGTTTTGCTTTAACAGAAGAAAATACGACGCGTAAAATTACGTATCGCATTGCTGACTTGTCTCAGATTTTAATTAGAGAATTTAATTAGAGAATGGAATCGATTGTCCTTCATGAAACATAATTACAAGCGTCACCGAACACAAATATTTTACAAACATTATATATATATATATATATATATATATGTGTGTGTATATACCAGACCACATACAGTAATTAAATTCGCGAGATAGGCCAATAAACAGTCAAATATGCAAGATTTAAGTGCTCACTAAATTTTTACGTAATTTTATTTTTCTAGTTCTATAAACTGCATGCCATTACTTTCAGTTTCAACGCAATTCTTGATTAAACCAGAAATAATAATATCTCACAGTATTAAATTAAAAATCGCAATAAAAAAAATATTTTATATCTTCAGACATTAAATTAATAATCTAGAAATGCACAAATTGAAAGATTTTGAAGCGTTAGGAGAATAATTTTTCTCTTAGTCTTAAAAATCATTAGTGAAGGAAGGGTATAATCTATTGTTATTTAACATACCTAAATTATGAGATAATTGAAAACTTGTTTTCATGTATACCGGGAATTGATGGATTCTCGGACAGGACAGTAGGCAATACAACGGCGTCGTTGAAGTTAACATTGTATATAACGGAGCTATAACGGAGCGGAGCAACAAACTTAGGACCCAATTAATCTTTTCCAGCGGGTTCTTCGCACGCACGAACGATTTAACGAGGTTGCTCGAAGCAACGCGCCGCCCACCGTGGACCGATTAATCTTCCCCGCGAGAGCGAGCGAGGAGTTCCTCCGAATCACGAGGGAAACACCGGCGTAAAATTAGCTAACACCATCTCGGCGAGAATCCCTGAATTCCTCCTCTTCCTCGGGGATAGCGTGATGCTGCAACTATAATCCGCCATCGCGCCGGTAGAGACGGCGAGAGGAGAGAATCGTACCCGGGCGGCTCCCAGTAGGTTGCCGCGCGGTTTGCGCCCGGCCACCCTTTGTTTGAGAAGCGAATTGCCGATTCATCTCGGGCCGAGTAATTATTTTTCGTCGAAGCAACGAACTTTGGACGGCGCGCCGTAGGGAGCCCCTCGAAGCTATCGGAATCCACGCCACAGATAATTTCACATTATTCTCCTAATGCTAACCCTCTCACGTTGTCTTAAAAATTATTGTCGAAGATATGTAATTTTTTTTATTTAACACCTGGTGTAATATTCTCTAATGTCTGAACTTTATTTTATAATTCTTCAATTCATTGTTACATGATAATTAACTGTTGAGAGATAATATTGCAAACTGACACGTATAACGGAGCTAAAACTGTCGAAGAATATTTTCGCAAAATTACGCAGCTTTTCTCGATATAAATAATAGCAGTGTATATATCTTGATAGCACGGCTATACGGCGCCTATAATGATAGATCGAAGCGGTTAATAATAATAATTCTGCCGTTCTTTTGTAGTTCAATATTTAAACTTGAAGATCCTCACCGGCATAACGTATTCCCGGGAAAGAAAAAGAAGTTCGGCGATAGACCGCCGGGGAGATTAACTCTTCCTCTCGGTTCCGAAGGGCGGACACAAAAGGGCGTGAGGTCCTGCGACAAGAAGGAAAGAAGGCGACACGCCATTATTCCCCAGGCGCTTTATCTGCCTCCTCTCCGAGAAACAAAAGTTCGCCACCGCCACCGCGACGACGACGACAACGACGGCGGCGACGGTGGCGGCGGTGGCGTCGGCGGCGTCGTCGGTGCCCACGACTATCGATCTTTTTCGCCCTTTCGCGGGCTGGTCCCTCGGCAGGGAATAATGCGCGATGCGGAGATATACCTTGATCCGCAGATATCGCAGCGGTCACGATCCCCGCGAACTTTTATATCGAGGGTCGCCGAAGTTTTTTGGCGCGTACTTCAAAGAAGTTCTCGTGGAAGAGAAGAGAGGAGGGAGGGAAAGGGAGAGAGAGAGAGAGAGAAAGAAGAAAAGAGGAAAGATCCGGCAGACCGTCGACAAGTCCATCGTCAGGACGGCACCGAGCCATCAAATATTCTATGAATTCCGAGTCGGCTTTGTGTCGGAATACGATGAGGGCGTCGCGAAAGGAGATATTTCGTCGCATTAAATTTTTATCGAAAACTTTTGCACACACCACGATGAAATATCCCCGGTAGATAATTCCCCATCTGCCATCCCTTCCCCGCGCATCACGACTGTATTTATTTATTCATCCGATGCACGGTAACCTTCGACAATTTTCTTAATCGATGAAATTGTCCAATGATATTTCCAGCGCTTTTGTCTTTCTTTTTCTGTCACGCGACGTACAAACGCGTTTCGGAAGAAATTGTATTATTATTATTATTATTATTATTATTATAAATACGGGCTCGGTTCGTTAGATTTGAGAGAATGTCATGTCTCGCGGGTAAAATCTCGAATAAGAATTCAATCGCGACATATTTTCGAATTAAATAAATTCTGTTAATATATAGAAAATATTTTATATTTGTATTAAAAAGGTCCACTCAATTGTTTATTAAATTTTTATGTTGAATTTTTAACATAATATAATTATATTATTTAAATATTTTGTGTTAAATTGATATTTCATTTTTCTTAGTTTTAAAAATATCACAATTTATAAATAAATGAATAAATAACATAATAATAATATAGTTTTTCAAAACATAAATTCTAAGATAAATATACATATTAATATTTAACATATTAAGTGTTAATTTTACTGAAATATATTTTCATATAATTTGTTTTCAAATTGTATCAAAGTGTTAGTTTTTTTGTACTAATTTTTATGTAATTTGTATATGTTACTTTGTATTGTATTCAACTTATATTAAATTAACTGCACAAAAATTTGGGTGGATCGACGACATGTAAAATGTGTCAAATATAACACAAGTTTTCCAACTGTATATGTCTAAAACAATGATTTTAAGTTCGTAGAAAATTATCCGATCGTATAAATAGATTATAAAATTAGATTATATAAATACGGAGAGGTTTCTCGTGTAGAACGTCTCGCCTGCCTCGCGCTTAAGAGCGATTTTCGCGAAAGATGGCGATCTCATCAAGAAGTAATACGATACGCCGCCAGCCCCATCGAACAACGAGAGGAAACCTTCGAACTAGTAGAAGCCATAATTTCGCAAAATGAGGTAAGCTTCGTCTATCTCTCCACCTCGGGACGTCCCTCAACGTTGGCATGGGGTTACATCCCCCTTCTACGATCACCCCATCGGCTTCGGCCAACCCCCTTGTGTCATGTTGGGGTTGCGCGCTGCACAACTGACCAATAAGCTACCCTACGCGCTTGTGTCCACACCGGCTATTCGATCGATAGTTACATCCATGTAACTTTCTTCGTCCACCATCAGCTACCTCGTAACGCACGCTACGGCTCGGCTCAACTCAGGGCTCGCACGATATATATTTTTCGCAGAAATAATGCGCTCCCTGCGCTTTCCAGTCTTTCTCAGTCGCGAGTTTGTTACAAAAAAAAAATTTCTCGCCGTCACGATACTCGATCGGGTTTCGACATTCGACCGTTTGCCTCTAAGAGCTGGCAGTAATAAACACGGTTGCTTAACATCCACGAATCGACGTCCACGCGCTGATGAAATAATAGAAGCGCCTGGAATCAAGGCCGCTTAACCCTAGAACGCTATTGATATTGATACAGTTATTGATACTGCTACTGATACTGCTACTGATACTGCTACGTATATTTTACGAAATAGGCCACTCTTAATTAATGTAACACGAGATTTTCATACATTTCACACTTTTATTAACAAAATATAAACTAGATCTTTATATAAACACAAATAACTTAATTATTGATTTAAAAGGAAAGAAGTAAGCATATTTTCAAATTCAATCTTGAAATTATATGGAGTATGTATTAGTCCAAGGTCTCCTTACAACAACGTAGTATACAATTACATCTTTTATTCTTTTCTATGACTGCACGTCGAACTCATACGTACGACAGTAGGGTTAATGGTCGCAAATGTCGTCAAAGCTCTGATAGAAAAAAAAAACTTAGTAATTTAGATTGATTATAGAAATGTTTGTTTCATCGTCATGATGTCGCGTACATGGCGGAAAACGCCGCGATCTGAATCAGCAAGTTTTTCAATTAACCTCTCGAAATGATATGAAGCTAACAAGAGCACCGGCGGATACTTTAAAGAGCCACTTATTTTGCATCGTTGCATTTTTATTCGACGCCGAGCTTCGCGCTACCCATCGAGAGAAACTTTTCCATTAAAACCTGCCGCGAAAGTTGCTGACGACCATCGATAAGACGCCCTGACGTAATTAATAGCGGCCGCGACCGAAAGATGGTTAAGTCGACGAGGGAGAGAATAATGGCGAGCTAAGAGGCTCCGCGTGTGATAGCGCGCTAGAAAAAAAAACGGCACAAAGTCGAGAGATTACACTCTTCTCCTTTTCAAGTTTTACATCCTTGGATTTGGACACCTGTCAACATTTCTTAGATGTACAATATGCTTGTGTATATATGTATACTTATTTATTAATTTATTTCATTACGAACAGTAACGGTTTAAATTTCCCTGGAAACGAGAATAATACCAAATGAGATAAATAAAGGGAAAAATCTTAATTCGCGGGAAAGTTGGTTCCTCCATTTTGAATATAATGTAGGCGCTTATTACGAAACGATAATAAATTGTCGAGACTTCCCCCGCATTCGCGGCGAAGATTCCCGATGAAGGATCGCTCGGGGTGGATTGGCCGTTAATCAGGAATAAGGGGCTACTGATTCAGGAATTTTTAATGGCCGACCTCTCGTTCTCAGCAGAACTTCTTCCTTTCTCTCTCTCTCTCTCTCTCTCTCTCTCTCTCTCTCTCTTTCTCTCTCTCTCTCTCGCCGTG